>NW_006799086.1:23373-61860 GCF_000442215.2 Lipotes vexillifer | reverse complement strand
ATGGTTGTTAGTATTTGCCTTATGTATTGAGGTGCTCCTATGTTGGGGGCATAAGTATTTACAATTGTTATATCTTCTTCTTGGATCGATCCCTTAATCATTATGTAGTGTCCTTCTTTGTCTCTTCTGATAGTCCTTATTTTAAAGTCTATTTTGTCTGATATGAGAATTGCTACTCCAGCTTTCTTTTGGTTTCCATTTGCATGGAATATCTTTTTCCATCCCCTTACTTTCAGTCTGTATGTGTCTCTAGGTCTGAAGTGGGTCTCTTGTAGACAGCATATATATGGGTCTTGTTTTTGTATCCATTCAGCCAATCTGTGTCTTTTGGTGGGAGCATTTAGTCCATTTACATTTAAGGTAATTATCGATATGTATGTTCCTATTCCCATTTTCTAAATTGTTTTGGGTTCGTTATTATAGGACTTTTCCTTCTCTTGTGTTTTTGTCTAGAGCAGTTCCTTTAGCATTTGTTGTAAAGCTGGTTTGGTGGTGCTGAACTCTCTCAGCTTTTGCTTGTCTGTAAAGGTTTTAATTTCTCCATCAAATCTGAATGAGATCCTTGCTGGGTAGAGTAATCTTGGTTGCAGGTTTTTCTCCTTCATCACTTTCAGTATGTCCTGCCACTCCCTTCTGGCTTGTAGAGTTTCTGCTGAGAGATCAGCTGTTAACCTTATGGGGATTCCCTTGTGTGTTATTTGTTGTTTTTCCCTTGCTGCTTTTAATATGCTTTCTTTGTATTTAGTTTTTGACAGTTTGATTAATATGTGTCTTGGCGTATTTCTCCTTGAATTTATCCTGTATGGGACTCTCTGTGCTTCCTGGACTTGATTAACGATTTCCTTTCCCATATTAGGGAAGTTTTCAACTATAATCTCTTCAAATATTTTCTCAGTCCCTTTCTTTTTCTCTTCTTCTTCTGGAACCCCTATAATTCGAATGTTGGTGCGTTTAATGTTGTCCCAGAGGTCTCTGAGACTGTCCTCAGTTCTTTTCATTCTTTTTTCTTTATTCTGCTCTGCAGTAGTTATTTCCACTATTTTATCTTCCAGGTCACTTATCCGTTCTTCTGCCTCATTTATTCTGCTATTGATCCCATCTAGAGTATTTTTCATTTCATTTATTGTGTTGTTCATCATTGTCTGTTTCATCTTTATTTCTTCTAGGTCCTTGTTAACTGCTTCTTGCATTTTGTCCATTCTATTTCCAAGATTTTGGATCATCTTTACTATCATTATTCTGAACTCTTTTTCAGGTAGACTGCCTATTTCCTCTTCATTTGTTAGGTCTGGTGGGTTTTTATCCTGCTCCTTCATCTGCTGTGTGTTTTTCTGTCTTCTCATTTTGCTTATCTTACTGTGATTGGGTTCACCTTTTTGCAGGCTGCAGGTTCGTATTTCCCGTTGTTTTTGATGTCTGTCTCCAGTGGCTAAGGTTGGTTCAGTGCGTTGTGTAGGCTTCCTGGTGGAGGGGACTAGTGTCTGTGTTGTGGTGTATGAGGCTAGATCTTGTCTCTCTAGTGGGCAGGTCCACGTCTGGTGGTGTGTTTTGGGGTGTCTGTGGACTTATTATGATTTTAGGCAGCCTCTCTGCTAGTGGGTGGGGTTGTGTTCCTGTCTTGCTATATGGTTGGCATAGGTTGTCCAGCAGTGTAGCTTGCTGGTCGTTGAGTGAAGCTGGGTGCTGGTGTTGAGATGGAGATCTCTGGGAGATTTTTGCCATTTGAGATTATGTGGGGCTGGGAGGTCTCTTGTTGATGAGTGTTCTGAAGTTGGCTCTCCCACCTCAGAGGCAGAGTCCTGATTCCTGGCTGGAGCAGCAAGAGCCTTTCATCCACTTGGCCGGATATGCGGGGAGTCTCCTGCCTTCTGGGAGGTCCGAGGTCCCCTGCCAGCATTCAGCAGGTGCTCTGTAGGGGCTGCTACACATGCAGATGCATTTCCGGCGTATTTGTGGGGAGGAAGGTGATCTCCGCGTCCCACTCCTCCGCCATCTTTCCACCGCCTACCTCTGACTTCCTACCTTTACTGTATGTTTGCCTCTACCAGTGAGCTTTCCCATTTTGTAATTTCCTGTTTCTAGTTGTGGGCTTCTCTTTTCTGCCTAGAGAAGTTCCTTTAGCATTTGTTGTAAAGCTGGTTTGGTGGTGCTGTACTCTTTGTACTTTTGCTTGCCTGTAAAGTGTTTGATCTCTCCATGAAATCTGAATGAGAGGCTTGCAGGGTATTCTTGGTTGTAGGTTTTTCTCTTTCATCACTTTAAATACATCATTCCACTCCCTTCTGGTCTGAAGAGTTTCTTCTGAAAAATCAGCTGATATGGGGCTTCCCTGGTGGTGCAGTGGTTGAGAGTCCGCCTGCCGATGCAGGGGATATGGGTTCGTGCCCCAGTCAGGGAAGATCCCACATGCCGCGGAGCGGCTGGGCCAGTGAGCCATGGCCGCTCAGCCTGTGTGTCTGGAGCCTGTGCCCCACAGTGGGAGAGGCCACAACAGTGAGAGGCCCGCGTACCATAAAAAAAAAAAAAAAATCAACTGATAACTTTATGGGGATTCCCTTATATGTTATTTGTTGCTTTTCCCTTGTTGTTTTTAATATTTTTCTTTATCTTTTATTTTTGTCAATTTGATTATTTTGTGTCTCGGCATGTTCCTCCTTGGGTTAATCCTGTATGGGACTCTCTACGCTTCCTGGACTTGGGTGACTGTTTCCTTTCACATGTTAGGGAAGTTTTCAGCTATTATCTCTTCAAATATTTTCTCAGGCCCTTTCTCTCCATCTTGTCCTTCTTTGACCCATATAATACAAATGTTGCTTTGGACATTGTCCCAGAGGTCTGTTAAACTGTCTTATTTCTTTTTATTATTTTTAAAAATTCTGTTCTTTGGTAGGGATTTCTGTCGCTCTGTGTTCCGGCTCACTTATCTGTTCTCCTGCCTCATTTATTCTGCTATTTATTCCTTCTAGTCTGTTTTTCATTTCAGACATTGTATTCTTCAACTCTGTTTAGTTCTTTATTTTTTCTAACTCTTTTCTTAGAAATTCTTGTAAATTTTCTGCACGTCCACTTCTTTCCAATTTCTTGGATCCTCTTTACAGTCATTACTCTGAACTCTTTCCTAGTAGATTGCCTATCTCCACTTCACTTAGTTGTTCTTTTGGGGTTTTATCTTGTTCCTTTGTCTGGAACATATTCCTCTGCCATCCATTTTGTCCAAATTTCCATTTATATATTTATCTATGTAGAAGGTTAGTTACATATATTGACCTTGGAGAAGTGGCCTTCTTTAGAGGATGTCCTATGTATCCCAGCAGTACACTCCTCTCTCGTCACCTAAGGGACCAGCTGGTCTCAGGGTAGTTTCTGAACTGTGTTTACAGATTCAGTTCCAAAGGCTGTGGGATTTTAGTTTTATTGTTTCTGGTGTTTGCCCCTGGTGGGTGAGTCTGGTCTAGAGGCTTGTGCAGGTTTCCTAGTGGGAGGGACCAGTGCCTGCCCACTGGTGGGTGGAGCTGTGTCTTGGCTGTTTTGTGGGCAGGGCTGTGTCAATGAGCATGTCTGTAGGTTGCTGTGGGCTCAGAAAATCTTTAGGCAGCCTGTCTTCTCATGAGTGGGACTGGGTTCCCATCTTAGGTCGTTTGGCCTGAGGCGTCCCAGCACTGGAGCTTACAGGCTATTGGGTGGGGCCAGGTCTTTGTGCTAATGACCCAAGCAAGATGTCAGCCTTCAGATGAGTACCCAGATTATGTTCATCACCCACTTTTGTGTCAGCAGAGAGAGCCACAGTCACCCCTGCCTCCCCAGGAGACCATCCAATACCAGTAGATAGGTCTGGTCCAGTCTCCTATGAAGTCATTGCTTTTGTCCTGGGTCCCAGTGTGCATTAGACCTTGTGTGCACCCTCCAAGAGTGGAGTCTCTCTCCCCCAGTCCTTTGGATCTCCTGTGATCAAATCTCACTGACCTTCAAGCCAAACGTTCTGGGTGCTTCTCCTCTCAATGCCAGATCCCCAGGCTGGGGAGCCTGACATGGGGCTCAGAACTCTCATTCCCATGGGAGAACTTCTGTGATATAATCTCCAGTTTGTGGGTAGCCCACCTGGGAGTATGGGATTTGATTATATCACATGTGCACCCCTCCTACCATCTTGTTGTGGTTTCTTCTTTGTCTTTAGATGTAGAGTATCTCTTTTGGTAGGTCTTATTCTTTTTTACTGATGGTTGTTCAGCAGTTAGGTGTGACTTTTGTGTTCTCATGGGAGGAGGTGAGCTCAAGGTCCTACTTTACCATCTTTTCTCGAGTCCTATGTATACTTCTTGACCCTTGGATTAAGGTTATAATAGGAAGAGCAAAGTGAGGACCTGACAACTACCTACCACCCTGTAACCCTATCCTTATGATAGAAAATAAGAAGACACTGTGTTTCTGAATGAATGCAGAAATTAAAACCACTGTCAAATACTCAAAAAACTCAGAGTGGTGGTCTCCATTCAAGTTTTCTGTCCAGCCTCTTAATAGAACATATATATCATGACAGAAGTCAGTGGACTGTTGTAAACTTAACGAGGATATAGCCTTTATTGAAGCTGTTCTGTTGCTGTAGTGTATTTACTAGTACAGAGCAATACTGTCACTAGGATTTACTTTGTGCCAATTCCTTTCTTTGAAATTTACATTAGAGTCTGTTCTCTTTTATACAGCAAGGGCAACAGTACATTTTTACTGTATTGCCTCAAGACTATGATAATTCTCTTGCTCATAATTAAAATATTACCTGCTGGAAACTTGGTCATGGTCACTTTCTGAAAAGGTCCAAACTCTAGGTAACTTCACTTTGCTTACATTCTCCCTGAATATATACCAAAGGCATCCTCTTGACCTATGTCCAACTTAAAGAAGAGGAAAGAAATTTAGTCCAAACCCCATTTCATGATGCTCTGTGTTGGCATTAACTGTAAATGTGTTGTTGCCACATTATTGCCATATCAGGGTAATTCCAAAGTATAGAGGTTGAGGACAAACCTTCTGGGAGATAGAGTGGCAATCACTAAACCTGGTCATCTACTGTCTATGGAAGAGAAGTAGTTGGAACTCAAAGGCACTAACTTGTATGCAGAGGTAAATGTGGACAGTTGGCCAGTCACCTGGTGAGAAGAAACCTGGAAGACTGATATTAGGTAGGTCTGACAGAGGGATATATAGGTGGATTTGTGTTAGTGCACACAAAATATGTGAGTCTTTATGCTTTATGTAAAGTTCAAAGGAAGGCAGCTGCCACAGAGGAGATATTTAGCCACAGGTGAAGATGATACATGCTGAGTAATTAGGTAGCTTCTCTCCTGTGTCATCTAAGTAGTTTTACAGTAAGTCCATAGACAGGGTAGACAGAGTGACATGAATGAAGACTATGCGTTTTTCGAATAAAATGAAATCACAGCAAACCATCTAGCTGTTGACACTCATGATGCCCAACCTGCCAGCAAAAAAGAAAGATGTTAAGCCCTTGATATTGCAAAGGGAATGCTGCCTGCTAACTGAAGTCTGGTCAGTTACATTAGAACAGTTTTGTACTTTGAAGGGTTCACCTATTCATCTTTACCAGAATTAATACATATTCCAGACAGAGGATGCTTCTCTGGCTGTGATATCTCTATAGCATCATCATCTGAGTGCTTACAGAATATGTTCAATATGTTGAACATGGTATCAAATACAATGTTGAGTCAGGCCAAGGGGCATATTTTACACAAAAGAGTTGGTGCAGTGGGCTTAGAATCACTGACATCACTAATAATTTCATATGTCCTATCAGTGAGAAACAATCAGACTGATAGAAGATTTGTAGGCACATGTAAGTTTTAGGGGATGCACCTTAGGTATTTCAGTGCTGCCTTCCAGGAAACACAACATGCCCTGAATCATTTGCCAAAATATGGTAACATGTTCCAGTAGCTACATTAAGTGGATCACTGAGCTGAGGGATTGAAGCAGGATATCTGATCATCACACCCACTGAGTCTTTGAACTTTTGTTTCTCTTCGCTGCAGCTTTAAGTTCTGCTATGAAAGATGTCCTAGTTTTCAAGGTGAAAATACTTCTACCAGGGGACATATTAATGGTGATGCTGAACTAGGAGCTGCAACTAACACCCATCCACTTAGGGCTCCCAATGCAGTTTGAAGTATTGGCAAAGATGAAGAAATCTAGGGTGGGTAGTGATGTGATGAAGGGGGTTTCTGCAGCAGAGGCTATAGCTTTTATTTTTTTTAATTAATGTTTTTTCTTAAGTGTTCTGAGAGATTGAGATTGATCTTCACAGATATTCTGCTTGATTTAACTTGTACTTTCACAACTGGTAAAGAAGTATTCCAAAAGTGGTACCCCACTTTGCAGTATAGAACCCAGCAGAAGGGCACCATCAGATCTAAATACCACGAAGAATGAACTATATCAGACACATCCGTATTGTATCCTATTTTCTAAACCTTTCCTATCTCCTGAGCTTTTGGTCATGCTCAACCCTAGGCACTTCCATAGGAACCAACTCTGTATAGCCCCTCCAGGCTCTGTCTCCTAAGGCTGGTATCCAGAGTCTTTGGCTCCTTTCAGTTAATTCTGGACTCACATATATAATAGCACCATTTTTCAGAGGAAGGGACTAAGATACCGTAGCAGGTGCCAAAGGGACCAGACAGCACTCCTCAGAAGTGTGAAGTTCATTCACCAATGAGTGCCAGGTAGCAACAGAGTGTCACAGAGGAATGTCCTCTCCATTCTCTCCTCTAATAGACTAATCCAAAGCATAGTTTCAATAGTTTCAGTAGAGACTGCCCAGGACCACCTCACATGGTCAGGGACCAGTCATTGCTCCTCCTGAAGTGGCAGCCAACTGAATCACATACCACCAGAAATTTGCTTCTCTTCCTTCCTGGCCTCATAATATGCTCCCTCACTCACTCTGCCCTGGGATTGTACCTGGTTAAGTATTACCACTCAAGGTTTTGTTCAGATTCTGTTTTCTAGAGAACATGGGCTAAAATAAAAGTATTCTAAATGAAACTGGGTCATTTACATAGACGTGGATGGACCTAGAAACTGTCATACAGAGTGAAGTAAGTTAGAAAGAGAAAAACAAATATTGTACATTAAAGCATATATGTGGAATCTAGAAAAATGGTATAGATGGTCTTATTTGCAAAGCAGAAACAGAGACACAGATGTAGAGAGAACAAACATATGGATGCGTGCAAGGGGGAAGAGGGGTGGGATGAATTGGGAGATCAGGATTGACATATATATACTATTGATACTATGTATAAAATAAGTAACTAATGAGACCCTACTGTATAGCACAGGGAACTCTACTCAGTGCTCTGGGTGACCTAAATGGGAAAGAAATCCAAAAAATAGGAGATATATGTATATGTATAGCTGATTCACTTTGCTGTACAACAGAAACTAACACAACATTGTAAAGCAACTATACTCTGATAAAAATTATTAAAAAATGAAAATATTCTAGATGGGGGTAATCCCATCACAATGTGCTTATATATCAGATCATCGTTACACAATTTAAATATCTTATAAATTTGTCAATTATACCTCAATAATAAATAAATTTAAACAACTACCTTAAAGCTGTGGGTAAAACCACAACCTTTAATTTGCTTTATTGAGAGGGCAAGAGAAGATGTAGTATAGAGGAGGTAAACCTTAGTCTTTTATAGTGTAGTCCAAGAAATAATGTCTAGTATTAAAAATCAAGGTGAGTCAGTATAAACATGTTATTTATAAATAGGGAAGTCAATACCAGAAAAAAATTCTAAAAGACTTTGTAGTGAGACCACTGACTAGGGAGAAGTAGGGAAAAAGACTTTAGTTTTTTCCATAAGCCATTTAGTATTACTTGACTTTTAAAAGTATATTCATGTATTTTTTTGCCTAAATTAAAAAAGTGCTGGGGGGGGGGTGCTTCCCTGGTGGCGCAGTGGTTGAGAGTTCTCCTGCCGATGCAGGGGACATGGGTTCGTGCCCCGGTCTGGGAAGATCCCACGTGCCGCGGAGTGGCTGGGTCCGTGAGCCATGGCCGCTGAGCCTGCGCGTCCAGAGCCTGTGCTCCGCAAGGGGAGAGGCCACAACAGTGAGAGGTCCGCGTACCGAAAAACAAACAAAAAAAAAATGCTGGAATTGTTAACAATTGTTAAAAAATTATCTTTCACTTCTTAGATGATTAATAGAGAACTCATCTTTATGATAAACTCATATAGGATAAGTATAGGTTTAGCTTGAACTGAATGCATCTAACTATGCAACTAGACAGTGATAACTATATAAAAATAAGCATACAACCTCTGGTTTTACCTTGAATCCAGTCTTTGCTGAATAAACTATGTGACTGGGAAAAAAGTGTATCTCTTTGTAATAAGGCACCCAGGTTGAATAACAGTCTCACCCTGGTTTAATTTATTTAAAAACTATTTTATTTGTTTATACACACAGACACACACACCATGATGTATGCATATGGATGCAAGTGAATTCCAAATAGCCTTTGGTATTTGTGCTTTTCAGTTAAGTAGCTATTCTAGCAACGGCACACAGTTCATATAGTGCCATTGTCAATCATTGAGAAGAATAGCCTTTCACGTAAATATATTTTCCACATTATACCACCCAAGTCTTGTACTAGATAAAATGAGTAAGATTGTAATTCTCTGTTCTTGACCTTTATATGTGCTGTGAAAGAAATGCACTCTAAGATATGTTTATCATTGCCACCATTATTATTATTCAAAAATGGTGTGACTGACAGGGCCAGTTCCCAAGTTATTTTTCTTTCAATCACAAGTTCTCATTCTTGACTCAGAGGCAAAAATGTTATGCAAAGTGAGATATTTGAAAGGTGAACAGTACATCTTTCTGAATATAAAAACTCTCCCACTGTAACATCTCAGACAGCTACAAACTTCTCTGTTATTGGAGGTGCCTCTGAGGGGATAATAAGTTATTGCATTTATTTAAGGAAGGCAAGAGAGGGTACAAAATCTTTTCTGAATTTGTTATGAGACTTTCTGGGCGACTGTGACATGGTTATATTATTTATATTCAGGAGTGTGGTGTCTCACAACTGTAATATAGTTGGTTAAAAACATAAAGCTTTCAAATGATTTTGTTGGCTTCAATAATAGTGCACCCACATTTTTCTTAATAGTAAAATCCTAAAATAATAGAACCTTAGTGTCTGAAGCTCATTACTCACAGTCTCTTCTTTCCCTGTCTATCGTTTGGCATTTGCTTTTACTTTTCGATTGACAGCTTGCTGCATCACGATGGAAAACTTCCATGTTAGATTAAGTGTAGACAGGGATTAGCCTACGTAGAAGAAAAGAAAAAGATTAAGGCATCACTAACATAAACATGATGAAATCTCATTAATTCAGCTGAAGTATAGGAAGCATCCTAATAATTTGAAGTGCAAATTACTCTTTTCTTTTCTTTTTTTTTTTTGCGGTACACGGGCCTCTCACTTTTGTGGCCTCTCACTGTTGTGGCCTCTCCCATTGCGGAGCACAGGCTCTGGACACGCAGGCTCAGCGGCCATGGCTCACGGGCCCAGCCGCTCCACGGCATGTGTGATCTTCCCAGACCGGGGCACGAACCCGTGTTCCCTGGCATCGGCAGGCAGACTCTCAACCACTGCACCACCAGGGAAGCCCTAGCAAATTACTTTTAAAGGAACAGTTTCAATCATTCCCAGGGCATCCAACAATTAAAGCTAATATACAAATACTACCAAGTAGAAATACCGCCAAACCCTGTTTAAGGCACAAATAAGGCTCATTTTTAATTATAATTGGTATGCAAATGGTTGCTTCTAATTTAATTGAAAAGAGATTGTTACCTTAAGTAGAACATTTCTCCCTCATATCTTGTTTACATTATTAATTTCCTTGCCAGGTCCTTTTTTTTTTTTTATTAGTGCAAGGAAAAATTCTACTCCAGTGCTTGTCTGAATCAGCATAAAATCAGTTTAAAGTTATTCATAATAAAAAACTTAAAACATTAATTTTTACTTGTGGATTATGAGCCCATATTTGGGTGCTTTTGTTGATTAAATGTGTGTAAGCAAAGAAAAGTCACCTGGAGTTTGGACTTTTTCAGAAAATGTTCATGACCAAGTTTCCTGCAGGTAATATTTTAATTATGAGCAAGAGAATTAGAATAATCCTGAGGCAATACAGTAAAAATGTACTGTTGCCCTTATTGTATAAAGGAGAACTTACTCTAATGTAAATTTAGAAAAGAAATTCAGAGAGTAAAGGCATAGAGATACTTGTTTATATCCTATAACAATATACATTTTCTTAAACAAATTTATTTTAAAAACTAATAAAAAAACCTAGCATGCAAGGTCAAGCTTTAATAAAAAGAACTTATTTATAATTGTTTAATATTTTCTAATGAGAAATACAAAAATTAGCTGCTCAATAATGCACATGAATAAATGTTATACATTATAAACAAAAGCAAATGATAATAGCATTTAATTTCTTAGGAACTTTTTGAAATAGTGAAGCTATTCATCTTTCTGAGTGTATATACATTTCCACTAAAAGGAAAAACTCATTCAAACAAATTCTGACTTCTGAAATTCACTGTTTGATAGAACAACATTTTTATAAAATTTTTTGTTATACTGCTTTGCTTAGTTCATAAAATAAACCTTTCAAACATATACAAATTAAGATTAAACCAAGAATACACACACATTTATATATTATATATTGTGTACATTTCCATACTTTTTAATTAAAAAGTTATTTTTGAAATTTAATGATGTTACATAGATCTGTAACATCTTATTTCTGCTCTTGATTTACACTTGATAGTCTTGTCACATCAAAATTAAATAAGTAACATCAATTTTCCTTTACTATGCATATAGACCATTTTGTATGTAAATATTTATTTCATCTGAAATTCTTTAGAGCATGTTATAAAAATTAATTGAATTTCATTGTTGTATACAAACATCCAGTTGCTCACACATGTTGTAAAATGGTACTATACATTGCCATAAAAATGAAATTAAGTTTGTTTCAGAACACTTTTTGACAACGGCTTATCTGTGTATGTTTACCACTGGCTCATATTATTCTTGGTCACTTTATAATATACTTTAAATTTTTCTTTAGATAAGGTCAGCTCAGATTTTATGTTGATAATTTTCTTGGCCTATTGTGAAATATTGATTTTTAGTGTTATTTAAAGGTATTTTATAAATGCTAATTAATGTTTCACTGAGAATATCACTATGAATAAATAAATTGATTATGTAACATGAAGAGAATTGGCTTCATTCTGTCCAAAAAACAACTTAATTCATCCTACCCAAAAGCAGGAACCAAAATAGAATAAGCTTCCATGTCCAGCAATGTGAAATTGATCTAAAATTTTTGTTTTGGTTTGGCTTCAGTATTTTCAGAATCGTGCCTAGCCTTACAAAATGTGTTGCAAAGATTCCCAACTGCTTATTCTTCAGACAAATTAATCTCATTATTTTGACCTTATCAAATTGATTCTGATTTTATATTGTAGAAATACATGTATACATTATCTTTACTTCAATATACTTTATAAAATGCACAGACTTGATGTGTAAACTGAAATGAGTTTTGAAAAAATACATACAACACTGCAATTGAGATCCTTAAGAAGCAGCTATTTCCATATCCCCAGAAAGTTTTATAATGTTTTCACAGTCAACACCCCTCCTAACCTCAGACCTGTTCTTGACTTTCATATAGTGAAATAATTAAATACATATTGTTTGTGGCCACATTAACATCAGACTCATCTAGAAGATTATTCCATGATGCCACGTATATCACAATGTTTTTATTTGTTTCAGAATGTATCTCATTTTATAAATTTTCCAAAACATATGCATTTATTCTCCTCTCGACAGACATTTCAGTTATTTACAGTTTGAGTTACTATGAAAGAAACTGCTGCAAACATTTATGTATAAGTTTTGTGGAGACATGTTTTAGTTTTTCTTGGGAAAATAAGAGTGAAATTGCTGTATTATATTTACATTTTAAGATACTACCAAACTTTTTCCATTTGATGTTATGGAATTTTATATTCCCTCAAGCTTGTTTGGGAGTTTCAGTTGCACTACTCAGTTGACATATTGTCCTTTTTAAATTTTGGCATTCCAGCAGGTGTGTAGTTATAGGTCACAGTCATTTTTAATTTCCATTTCACTAATGCATAATTATGTTGAACATCTTTTAATGTGCACATGTATGTGTATGTGTATTAGACATTCATTTATCTTGGGAAAGGTCTATAAATATCCATCACCCATTTTTGCTGAGGTTTAGTGTTCTTGATATATTTTAGTTATATAATACACATGTGATACTTTTGGAGAGATATATATTTATATACACATACATAGGTATAAGTAATTTTTTCAAACCTGTGTGTTTTTAAAATTTTTTTAGTGTAATTTAAAAAAGCAAAATGTTTTAACAAGTACAAATTATAATTCTTATTCTTGTTGTTAGCAACTTTTGAATCCACCTAACAAATTTTTCCCACTCTAAATTCATGAAAATGTTCTCATATATTTTTTCTAAAAGTTTCATATTTGTATCTTTTATATTTTAGTTCAGACCCACTTTATTTTTTTAACTTTATTGAAGTATAGTTGACTTACAATGTCATGTTTAATTTCTTCTGTACAGCAAAGTGACTCATTTATACATATATTCTTTTCCATTATGGTTTATCACTGGATATTGAATATAGTTCCCTGTGCTATACAGTAGGCCCTTGTTTTTTATCCATCCTATGTATAATAGTTTGCCTCTGCTAATCCCAAACTCCCATTCCTTCCTTCCCTTACCCCCCCTTCCCTTGGCAACCACAAGTCTGTGAGTCTGTTTCTGTTTTGAGATATGTTCATTTGTGTCATATTATAGATTCCACATGTAAGTGATGTCATATGGTATTTGTCTTTCTCTTTCTGACTTCACTTAGTATGATAATCTCTAGGTTCATCCATATTGCTACAAATGGCATTATTTCATTCTTTTTGGTGGCTGAGTAATTTTCCATTATATATATGTACCATGTCTTCTTTATCCATTCATCTGTCAATGGACATTTAGGTTGTTTCCGTGTCTTGGCTATTGTGAATAGTGCTGCTATGAACATAGTGGTGTATGTATCTTTTTGAATTATAGTTTTCTCTGGGTATATGCCCAGGATTGGGATTGCTGGATCATAGGGCAACTATATTTTTAGCTTTTTGAGGAACCTCCATGCTATTTTCCATAGTGACTGCACCAACTCACATTCCCACAAACAGTGTAGGAGGGTTCCCTTTTCTTCACACCCTCTCCAGCATTTGCTATTTGTAGACTTTTTGTTGATGGATATTCTGAACACTGTGAGGTGGTACCTCATTGTACTTTGGATTTGCATTTCTCTAATAATTAGTGATGTTGAGCATCTTTGCATGTGCTTATTGGCCATCTGTATTTCTTCTCATGAAGAAATGTTTATTTAGGTATTCTGCCCATTAAAAAAATTTTTTGTTGTTGTTGTTACTGTTGTTATTCAGTTGTATGAGCTGTTTGTGTATTTTGGAAATTAATCCCTTGTTGGTCAGATCGTTTGCAAGTATTTTCTCCCATTCTGTAGATTGTCTTTTTATTTATGGTTTCCTTTGCTCTGCAAAAGCTTGTGAGTTTGATTAGGTCCCATTTGTTTATTTTTCCTTTTAATTCTATTTCCTTGGGAGACTAACCTAAGAAAACATTACTATGATTTATATCAGAGAATGTTTTGCCTGTGATCTCTTCTAGGATTTCTATGGTGTCATGTCTTACATTTAAGTCTTTAAGCCATTTTGAGTTTATTTTTGTGTAGGGTGTGATGGTGTGTTTTAACTTCATTAATTTACATGCAACTATCCAACTTTCCCAGCATGAGTTGCTGAAGAGACTTTCTGTTTCCCATTGTATGTTCTTGCCTCCTTTGTCAATGGTTAATTGACCATAGATGTGTGGGTTTATTTCTGGGCTCTTTTTTCTGTTCCATTGATCCATATGTCTATTTTTGTGCCAAAACCATGTTGTTTTGATTACTGTAGTTTTGTAGTATTGTCTGAAGTCTGGGAGGGTTATGCCTCCTGCTTTGTTCTTTTTCTTCAAGATTGCTTTGTCATTTCTGGGTCTTTCATGGTTCCATATACATTTTTGGATTATTTGTTCTGGTTCTGTTAAAAATGTCATGGGTAGTTTGATAGGGATCACATTAAATCTGTAGATTGCTTTGGGTAGTATGGCCATTTTAACAGTATTAATTCTACCAATCTAAGAGTTCAGGATATATTTCCATTTCATTGAATCATCTTCAGTTTTCTTTATTAATGATTTATAGTTCTCAGCATATAAATCTTTCCACTTCTTGGTCAGATTTATCCTAAGTTACTTATTTATTTATTTATTTTGCGATTTTTAGAGGTATTGTTTTTGCCATCCTTTTTCCGATATTTTATTGTTAATGTAAAGAAATGCAACCAATTTCTGTATGTTAATCTGGTATCCTGCTACCATTTAGGGTTTTCTGTATATAGTATCATGTCATGTGTATAAAATGACAGTTTTACCTCTTCCCTTCAAATTTGGATACATTTGTTTTTCTTGTCTGATTGCTGTGGCTAGGACTTCCAGTACTATGCTGAATAGAAGTGGTGAGAGTGGGTATCCTTGTCTTGTTCCAGAGTTTAGGCAGAAGGCTTTCAGCTTTTCACCATTGAGTATTATATTGGCTGTGGGTTTGTCATAAATATCTTTTATTATGTTGAGATAAGTTTGCTCTATATCCACTTTGGTAAGAGTTATTATCATGAATGGATGATGAATTTTGTTGAATGCTTTTTCTGCATCTATTGAGATGATCATGTGGTTTTGTCTTTTATTGATGTGGTATGCCACATTGATTGCTTTGCATATGTTGAACCATTCTTGTGAGCTTGGGATGAATCCCACATGGTCGTGGTGTATGTATGTGTTGCTGGATTTGGTTTGCTAATATTGTGTTGAGAATTTTTGCATCTATATTCATCAAATATATTGACTTGTAATTTTCTTTTCTGGTGGCATCTTTGGTTTGGGTATCAGGGTGATGGCTTCATAGAATGTCTTTGGGAGTGTTCCCTCCTCTTCAGTCTTTTGTAAGAGATTGAGAAGGATCAGTAAAAGTTTTTCTTTGTATGTTTGGTAGATTTCACCTGTGAGACCATCTGCTCCTGAACTTTTGTTTGTAGGGAGTTTTTTTTTAAATTAAATTCTATTTTACTTCTAGTGATTTGTTCAAATTATCTGTTTCTTCTTGATTCAATTTTGGTGGGCTCTGTGTTTCTCGAAACTTGTCCATTTCTTCTAGGTTGTTGACTATGTTGGCATATAATTGTTCATAGTATTCTCTTATTTTTTTTTGCATTTCAGTTATTCAAACATATTTTTTGTATTTTCACTGGGATTTAAAAAATAGATAGTATTTTCTGTGAATAAGAATGATTTTACATCTCCACTTCCAATCTTTACATTTTTCATTACCTCTGCTTGTCATATCCTCTATGTGTCAAAGACATTATATACCCCATTTTGCAAAGGTATTATGCTTGCTCTAAACAAATATGTCCCTTTTAACAATATTACAAGATGGAAAAAACCTAGATTATTATATTTACACACAAATTTATCTTTTTTGGTTCTTTTTATTCCGTCTTGCACATCTGAGTTTCTGCACTGGTATACTTTCTGTATCACAATTTTTCTGCTTACTTCTTGTAAGACAAGTCTGCTGGCAACACATGTTCTTAGTTTTCCTTTATATGAAAATGATTTTATTTCTCTCTAATTTTTGAAGAATATTTTCACTGGATATAGAATTCTGGGTTAACAATTTTTCTCTTTTTAGCATTTTAAATATGACACTTCTTTGTCTTATGGCTTCTGTTTCTGATGCTAAGAAATGGTCTGTCTCGCACCTTTGTAAGTAAAGCATCTTTCTGGATATTATCAATTTTTATAAACATATTTTTAATTTTCAGCAGCTTGATTATTATGGGCACAAGGTACTTGTTTTTTTTCTTTTAATTCTCTTTGAGGTGGTTTATCTTCTTGGAATTTGAATTTACTTCAAAATATATGGGAAAATTTTGCCTGTTTCTTCAACACATTTCCCTGGCTTCCTATTCCTTTTCTAAATCTCTCTCTCTCTCTCTCTCTCTCTCTCTCTCTCTCTCTCTCTCTCCCTCTCTCTCTCTTTTCCATTCAGTTTGGGACTCCAATTATATATATTTATTTAAAACTTTGTTTTTCATTAATAAACTTTATTTTTATAGCAGTTTCAGATTTACAGCAAAATTGAGTGGAAAGTGCACAGAATTCCCATCTACTCTGTTTTCACATACACACACAATCTTCCCCACTACTGACATTCTGTACCCCAGTGGTACATTTGTTATAATTCATGAACCTACATTGACACATCATTATTACTCAGAGCCATAGTTTACATTAAGGTTCACTCTTAGTGTTGTACATTCTATGGGCTTGGACAAATGTATAATGACATATATACACCACTGTAGTATCATAAATAATCACTTTACTGCCCTAAAAATCCTTTGTCCTCTGCTTATTCATTCTTCTATCCTCCCTACCCAACTTTTTGATCTTTTTACTGTCTTCATAGTTTTGTCTTTTCTAGAATGCCATATACTTGGAATCACACAGTATGTAGCATTTTCAGATTAGCTTCTTTCACTTGGTAATATGCATTTAAGGTTCCCTTATGTCTTTTCATGACTTGATGGCTCATTTATTTTTAGTGCTGACTAATATTTCGTGGCTTGAATGTACCACAGTTTGTTTATCCATTCACCTACTGAAGGACATCTTGGTTGCTTTCAAGTTTTGTCAATTATGAGTAAGGTTTCTGTAAACATTCAAGTGTAGGTTTTTGTGTGAATATAAGGTATTGATTTCCTGGGGAGATACCAAAGAGCGCAATTGTTGGATTGTATGGTAAGAGTACACTCACTTTGTAAGAAATTGCCAAATTGGCTTCCAAAGTGACTGTACCATTTTGCATCCCCACAAGCAATGAATGAGAGTTTCTTTTTCTCCACATCCTCACCAGCATTTGGTGTTGTCAATGTTTTGTATTTTGGCCATACAAAACAATACAATGTTTTGTATTTTGGCCATTCTAATAAGTGGGTAGTGATATCTCACTGTTTGCAAGCACCTCGTGACATATGATGCTGAACATCTTTTCAAATGCTCCCCTGCCATCTCTTTATCTTCTTCACTGAGATGCCTGTTTAGATCTTTGATGTATTTTTTAATCACATCGTTGGTCTTCTTACTGTTGAGATGTAAGCACTCTTTGTATATTCTGTATAACAGTCCTTTATCAGATGTATCTTTTGAAAATCTTTTCTCCCAGTCTGTGGCTTGTCTTCTCATTCTCTTGACATCTTCTTTCATAGAGAAGTTTTTAATTTTAATGAAGTCCAACTTATCAATTACTTCTTTCATGGATCATGCCTTTCGTGTTGTATCTAAAAAATCATTGCCATAACAAAGGTCATCTAGGTTTTCTCCCATGTTATCTTCTAGGAGTTGTTTTGTTTTTGCTTTTATATTTAGGCCTACTATCCACTTTGAATTAATTTTGGTGAAGGATGTAAGATCTGTGTCTAGATCCATTCTTTTCTTCTAGCACCACTTGTTGAAAAAATTATCTTTGCTTCATTTTATTGCTTTTGCTCCTTTGCCAAAGATCAGTTGACCATCCTTAAATGAGTTTATGTCTGGGATCCTGGTTCTGTTCCATTGATCTCTTTTTTAGTCTTTCACCAACACCAAATTGTCTTGATCACTGTAGCTTTATAAGTCTTGAAGTTGGGTAGTGTTAGTCTTCCCACTTTGTTCTCCAATATCATGTTGGCTTATAGGTCTTTGCTTCTCCATGTAAACTTTAGGCTCAGTTTGTCAATAACAAAAAACTTGCTGACATTTTAATTGGAATTGCATTGAATCTGTAGATCAAGTTGAGAATAATAGACATCTCACAATGTTGAGTCTTCCTCTCTATGAATGTAAAATTCCTCTCCATTTATTTAGTTCTTCTCTGATATCTTTCATCAGAGTTTTGTAGTTTTCTTCATATAGGTCTTACAGATAATTTGTTAGGTTTCTACATAAGTATATCATTTTGGGGTGTTAATATCAATGGTACTGTTTTCAATTTCAAATTCTACTGGTTCATGGTGGTAGTTTTAAGCTTTTTAATATAGTTCTTAAGCCATCTTTGTCAGGAGCTCTTCTGAGCTGGGACAGAGGGCTGAGCTGCCAAGTGTCAGAATAACAACAAGACAAAAATGAAAGAGTTAGGCCTTTAATCAGTTACTGTGATGGCAAAAGCAAGAGTCAAACTGGAGAGAAGCCTAACTCCCTCTATTCCACTTTCCCTCATGGAAAGGCACATGGGTTGAAGATCAAGTGGATCAACAAAGAAGTAGGAGTCATCTCAGTGTGGAGGTTCCCCACCAAACAATATGCTCTGGCAGTTTTATGGAGTCTAGGGTCAAGGGAGGAGGGCAAGGCAAAGGGCTAAGAGTGGAGAAGCACTGGGTACTGAGTTAGGGTGGGGAAACCTCAGCAGAAGACCTCTGCCCAAGGTCCTGGGAATGAAGGCACAGGGGCTAGGAATGAAGATAGGAAAAGAGCATGACCGGCCAAAGGGGCCTGAATCCTTGACTGCAGCTTCAGATGGCCATGCACTAAGTGATGTTGGGAAGGCAGCTTTCTCTCACATGGCTGGCCAAAGGTTCAGCCTTTGTAATGGCCTATTATTGAGCCTAAAGATCACACATAGTTTTTCAACCAGGGGCCAAATACCTCAGTGACTTTTTTAGTTCCTAAAACATATACCCTGAGTATTTAGGAGATCACTTCACTCTACATGTCTATACCTTTGATGTCCCCAAGTACTGTACAATTCTGTTAACTTGGTTCTGCTCTTAACCATGAGATATCTGCTTGCTGGTAGGGCCCTCATATTTGCAATCCAGCTCTCAGCAAGGACAGTGGGGAATAATCACACACATTTATTAGACCCGACCTTTCCATTTCCTATTCCAATAATAAATACCCTGATCTGTAGGTTCTAGCTGCTCCAGCTGCTGTGAATTCCAATATCTGCCTCATCAGCTCAATGAGGTTGTCCTGACCTTGGGTTCTATCTCTTATGCTCCCTAAGCAGGTGTCTGAAAATTATTCCAAGGCAGAGAGCCAGAGTAAAGATGAGGCTCACTTTGTGTGTTTTTCTTTGCTCAGGGATTGCAGGACTATGTTTATTGTCCAACACCTGAAAATAGTTGCTGTGTGCATGCTGTCTAGTGTTAAAATTCTGTGCAGCAAGATGAGAAACACAGTACCACGAAGTCATCACTGTCTAGTAATAAGTCTTTTATGCCATGATTATATTTTTGCGCTGAAATTTACCTTTTATTTTGTTAAAATCTGTGATCTGAAGAACACAGAAACAAACAGCATTATTGCCATAGACAAATTCTTGCCAGTTTTATTGTAAATTTCCTGAGAAATACAACAAAATATCAATTATCTACTCCAACTCAGGCATAAATATCTAATGCAAAACTTAAAAGGTAACCACTAATCCTGCAAGTGGTAAAATACAATACTGGTAAATTTGTTCTAGAAAAGTCAAACAGGTAAATGACCTGAACATGAAATAAAATGAATACATGAAAAATAACATGCTAGATAACATAATTATAGTTGACAATTCAAAATGGAAATCTTTTTAAAAACTAAATAAGGAACTTAAGTGCTTAATGGAATTCTTTCAGAAAATTGGTTTCTCTCTCAAAGCTTATCAATAGCTATGCAATAAAAATATATTCATAATCATAGAAAAAAACATTTTTAGAAAATTGTGGTGTCATATTTCCAATATAAATGGTTAAGTGAAAAACAAAAGAGAAATCCATTTAGCTAACATAAAAATAATCTATTTTTGGAAAATGTAATAGCTTTTACCTGAAATTTCTTGCAAATTGCCTTTTGATAGTACTTATTTTAAAATTATATAATTGTCTTTATATGTGGATTCATTTTTTTCTGTTTGGCTTTTGAAATGCATAATTTCCTAGCAAGTACTGCATCTATTTTTGTTACTTACTGGCACACAAGTTAGGTGTGACTAGATCTTATGTTTTTAAAATGTCTCTATATTTGCGGTCATGCCTAACTTATTTTTTATATCATATAATTATTTACATATGTTCTCTTTTTCTTTGGTTAGCCTTTCCTCAGTTTAGCTGTGATAATGATTTTTACATTTATTGATTGATTTCAAACTTTTTTAGATTACTAACGTGTTAATTTATGTTTCATAATTATTTATTTTCTGTTGCTTTTTTGTATAATTCATTTTCTTTTTTTTACATCTAAGTGATTATCATAGTTTCATCTGTATTGCAAATTTTAAAAACTTTGCACACGTCATCTTTCATTGTCATTCTTGGTGTTTTTTCCTTGAATTATACATGGTTGAAATATATGTGATCCCTGATTTCTTTGTGTCCTTGTTCACTTGATTTTGGACAGACACTACTTTAACAATTATCTGTGATTTTTAAATTTTACTTTTACTGTAAGATATATTTGAATTTGTTTCTAACTGTGCTTATATATACAGCACATACATTTTGTCTCTGCTTCCCTTTCATCTTGTATCTTTTTTAAAAATTAGTTTTAACTTTAGATATTTTTTCTATGTCCAATTTTTAATATTTTTTCTCCATCATTATGATATAATAAGAATTCCAGGTATTCTACTGCAAGTAGCACTTTTAAATGTTTAGATGTATACATTAAGCCTATATTTTGTCATTCTGTCATTTTTAAGGCAGAATTAACAACTGTAAGACCTCAGATAATTTAAGGTGTGTAATCAAATAGTTTTACTTCAAATCTTCCAAATCTTCTTTTCCCAAGTACTTATGAATCATTGAATATACAACCAGGAGTGCCATATTGAGATTATTCTTAACTACGTTAAATAGTCTCTTCATGTCGTATCTCTTTTAATTTTTACTTGTGCCTCGTGCTTGAAAACTGATCTTAAAACATTTATTTTGAAGATGACTTTTCAACTGCAGCACTATTGATATTTGGGGCCAGATGATTTTTTTTTTGTGGAGAGCTGTCCTAGACAATATAGGATATTTAGCAAACTACACTTAGTTGTAGCAATCAAATATGTCTACCAAGTGTCTTCTGGAGATAGGTGATATCCCCCCAGTTGAAAACTATAGATTCAGATTTAATTTTTATTTTAGTTAATTTTAGTTCTCAAGCGCTTTTGTGTTTATCATTTCTATTTTCTAAAATCCATGTTTTAAGTAATTTCAGTATTTTCCAGAGGTAGCTTGTTGGATGTATGCCCTGCTCTTTGTTTATCTAATAATATATGTTTTTGTTATATTTATACATGAAAGTTAATTTGTCTGGGTTTGCAATCTAAGGAATTACTTTTTTTCCTTTCAAAATCAGTAGATGTCATGGCTTTTTGTTCATGCATAAGAAAGTAAGACTGCTTGGTGTCTGTTTGTAAGTAAACTTTTTCTAAATTTTTTATGTGTGTGTGTCCAGAATTGTTACCCAAATAGGTATATTCTGGATCTGTTTTCATTAATTTTTTCCTTGATTGTTTTTTTTGAAGTTAGTTGACTTACAATATTATATTAGTTTCAGGTATAAAACATAGTGATTCAATATTTTTACAGAATACACTCCATTTAAAGTTATTATAGGGGTGGAGTCAAGATAGTGGACTAGGAGGAGGTGGAATTCGTGCCTCCGTGCTACTAGGGCACCTACCTGACACCCATGGGGGACCACGGACACCTAAGGGGATGGAAGGAACCCCCAGTAACCTGATAGGATGGGGGGCCTGGGGAGAGTGAAGGAGGAGGAGAAGTGGAGGTGGGAAGGGACTGGCACCCCTGAGAGGTGGTTGGGAGAGGGGAAGGGATCCCCTGCCCGAAGGGGGAAATTAGGGAACCACTGGGAGGGAAGAGGATGAAAAGGGAGCATGACCAGGTTTCCCCTGCCCACTTGGGCCCCCAGAAACCTGCTGAGATCCCAGGCCTGATCCTCTGTCACCCCCTCCAGCCACCTGGGTCCTGAGTGGGAGGGAGTGAAGGGAGCAAAAGTAAAGGTCAGGCCTCCAGGACTGGCACCTGAGGGGTGGCTGGGGCAGGGGAGGAGTTCCTACACCCAGTGGGACCCACCCATGGTTAGGGGTCCAGCAGGGATGGGGGAGACCCTGAGGGAGACGGTGGGGGAGGGGTATGAAGGAACAGAAGGGAATGCAGCCAGTGCTTCCCCAGTCCACTTAGGCATTGGGGAGCCTGTTGGCCTCCGGGGCCTAATCCTCTGCCCTCGGAGCCTCCCTCCTGCCATGTAGATCCCTAGGCCTGCCCTTACACCCCCACCAAGGTCCCTACCTCTACACTTGGAGACCCCCTCTGAGACCCCCTCCAACTTCGCTCGGCCTAAACCCCACCCACACACCCTCACCCAGGGCACTACCTCCAAACTCTAGAACTCCACACTCTGGAGGGCCTCCTTTCCATGTGCTGCCTCTCTACCTCTGAGCAGGTCCCAAGCAGAGGTCATGCCCCACACTTTAAAGTCACCCTGCCTAGGCACCGCCCCCAAGATTTTTTCCAGCTACATGGGTCCTGAGTCTAGGCCCCCCCACCCCTCGCTCAAAAGTCACCCCCCCCCACCTGCCTAGGTTCCTCCGCATCCTAAATCCCACCACTGCCTAAATTCCACGCCCACCTAAACTCCACCCCCATAGCCAAGGCTTTTTTTTTTCTTTCTTTTTTCCTTTTAGATTGGGGTTCTGTTTTACCTTGTTGATTCATTTATATTTTTTCTAATATTTTATTTTTCTAAGTTTCTTTTATTCTTTATGCTTTGTTATTCTTCTGCTCCTTTTGGCTTGTTTGCCACCCCCCCCCACACACCTTTATTTTTCCTTTTTCTATTGTGATTTTATTTTACCTTGTTGCAGTTGTTTCAATTATATTTTTATTTTTCCTAATGTATTTTTTTGTCTTTCTAATTTTATTTTGTTTTTTATTCTTTGTTATTGTATTGCTTCTTTTTTTTTTTTTTTTGCCATGACACAGCTTGTGACATCTTGGTTCCCAGGTGGGGAATCAGGCCCAAGCTCCTGTGCTGGGAGCTCCGAGTCCAAACCACTGGACTAACAGAGAATCTCAGACCCCAGGGAATATCAACTGGACTGAGGCCTCCCAGAGGTCCTCATCTCAGCACCAAGAGCTGGCTCTATCCAACTCCTGGCAAACTCCAGTGCTGGATGCCTCAGACCAAACAACCAGTAAGGCAAGAATACAGCCCCACCCATCAAAAAACAAAAATGAAATGAAAAGAAATATGTTACAGACAAGGGAGCAAGGTAAAAACGTACAAGACCAAATAAATGAAGATGAAATAGTCAACCTACCTGCAAAAGAATTCATGGTAATGATAGTAAAGATGATCCAAAATCTCTGAAACAGAATGGAGCATATACAAAAAACATTTAACAAGGATCTAGAAGAACAAAAGAGCAAATAAACAGTGATGAACAACACAATAAGTGAAATTAAAAATACTCTGGAAGGAATCAATAGCAGAATAACTGAAGCAGAAAATGGATAAATGAGCTGGAAGATATAATTGTGGCAATAACTGCCAGGGAGCAGAATAAAGGAAAAAAGAATGAAAAGAATTGTGGACAGTCCCAGAGACCTCTGGGACAACATTAAATGCACCAACATTTGAATCATATGGGTCCAAGAAGAAGAAGAGAAAAAGAAAGGGTCTGAGAAAATATTTGAAGAGATTATAGTCGAAAACTTCCCCAACATGGGAAAGGAAATAGTTAATCAAGTCCAGGAAGCACAGAGTCCCATACAGGATAAACCCAAAGAGAAACATGCCAAGACACATATTAATCAAACTATCAAAAGTTAAAACAAAGAAACAATATTAAAAGCTGCAAGGAAAAAGCAACAAATAACATACAAGGGAATCCCCATAAAGTTAACAGCTGATCTTTCAGCAGAAACTCTGCAAGCCAGAAGGGAGTGGCAGGACATATTGAAAGTGATGAAAGGGAAAAACCTACAACCAAGATTACTCTACCCAGCAAGGATCTCATTCAGATTCAATGGAGAAATCAAAAGTTTCACAGACGAGCAAAGGCTATGAGAATTCAGCACCACCAAACCAGCTTTACAACAAATGCTAAAGGAACTTCTCTAAGTGGGAAACACAAGAGAAGACAAAGACCCAGAAAATTAAATGGAAATCAATTAAGAAAATGGTAATAGGAACATACATTTCGATAATCACCTTGAATGTAAATGGATTAAATGTTCCAACCAAAAGACACAGACTGGCTGAATGGATACAAAAACAAAACCCTTATATATGATGTCTACAAGAAACCCACTTCAGACCTAAGGACACATACAGACTGAAAGTGATGGGATGGGAAAAGACATTCCATGCAAATGGAAATCACAAGGAAGCTGGTGTAGCCATTCTCATATCAGATAAAACAGACTTTAAAGTATAGAATTTTACAAGAGATAGGGAAGGCCACTACATAATTATCAAGGGATCAATCCAAGAAGAAAACATAGCAATTATAAATATTTATGCACACAACATAGGAACACCTCAATACATAAGGCAAATTCTAACAGCCATAAAAGGAGAAATAGACAGTAACACAATAATAGTGGGGAACTTTAACACCCTACTTACACCAATAGACAGATCATCCAGACAGAAAATAAATATAGAAACACAGGCTTTAAATGACACAATAGACCAAATAGACTTAATTGATATTTTTAGGACATTCCACCTGAAAGTGGAACAATACACATTCTTCTCAAGTGCACATGGAACGTTCTCCAAAATAGATCACATTTTGGGTCACAAATCAAACCTTGGATTATTTAAGAAAATTGAAATCATATCAAGCATCTTTTCTGACCACAACGCTATGAGATTAGAAATCAATTACAGGAAAAAAAAAAAAACAGTAAAAGAAACACAAATACATGGAGGTTAAACAGTGTACTGCCAAATGACCAAGAGATCACTGAAGAAATCAAAGAGGAAATTAAAAAATACCTAGAAACAAATGACAACAAAAACAAAATGATCCAAAACCTATGGGACACAGCAAAGCAGTTCTAAGAGGGAAGTTCATAGCTTATTCAAGCTCACCTCAAGAAACAAGAAAAATCTCAAATAAACAATCTAAACTTACACCTAAAGCAACTAGAAAAAGAACAAAGAAAACCCAAAAGTAATAGAAGGAAAGAAATCGTAAAGATAAGAGCAGAAATAAATGAAATAGAAACAAAGAAAAAAATAGCAAAGATCAATAAAAGCTGGTTCTTTGAGAAGAAAAACAAAATTGATAAACCATTAGCTAGACTCATCAAGAAAAAGAGGGAGAGTACTCACATCAATAAAACTAGAAATGAAAAAGGAGAAGTTACAACAGACACCACAGAAATACAAAGCATCCTAAGAGACTACTACAGGCAACTCTATGCCAAGAAAATGGGCAACCTGAAAGAAATGGACAAATTCTTGGAAAAGTGCAACCTTCCAAGATCTACCCAGGAAGAATTAGAAAATATAAACAGACCCATCACAGGTAATGAAATTGAAACTGTAATTTAAAATCTTCCAAAAAACAATAGTCCATGACCAAATGATTTCACAGGCAAATTGTATCAAACATTTAGAGAAGAGTTAACACCTATCCTTCTCAAACTCTTCCAAAAAATTGCAGAGGGAGGAAAAAACTCATTCTGTGAGGCCACCATCACCCTGATACCAAAACCAAAGAGGTCACAAAAAAAGAAAATTATAGACCAATATCACTGATGAGAAAATCAGGATGCAAAAATCCTCAACAAAATACTAGCAAACAGAATCCAGCAGCACATTAAAAGGATCATACACCATGATCAAGTGAGATTTATCCCAGGGATGTGAGGATCCTTCAATATATGCAAAACAATCAATGTGATACACCATATTAACAAATTAAAGAAGAAAAACCATATGACCATCTCAACAGCTACAGAAAAAGCTTTTGATAAAATTCAACACCCATTTATGATAAAAACTCTCCAGAGAGTGGGCATAGAGGGCACCTACCTCAAGATAGTTAAGGCCATGTACAGCAAACCCATAGCAAACATTACTCTCAGTGGTGAAAATCACAAAGCATTTCCTCTAAGATCAGGAATAAGACAAAGATGTCCACTCTTGCCACTCTTATTCAATATAGTATTGGAAGTCCTAGCCACAGCAGTCAGAGAAGAAAAATAAATATAAGGAAACCAAATTGGAAGAGAAGAAGTAAAACTGTCACTGTTTGCCAATGACATGATACTATACATAGAAAATCCTTAGGATGCCACTAGGAAATTACTAAAACTAATCAATGAATTTGGTAAGGTTGCAGGATACAAAATTAATGCACAGAAATCTCTTGCATTCCTATGCACTAACAACAAAAAATCAGACAGAGAAATTAAGGAAACAATCCCACTTACCATTGCAAGAAAAAGAATAAAATACCTAGGAATAAACCTACCTAAGGAGGCAAAAGACCTATATGCAGAAAATTATAAGACACTGATGAAAGAAATCAAAGATAATATAAACAGATGGAGAGCTATACCATGCTCCTGGATTGGAAGAATCAATATTGTGAAAATGACTATACTACCCAAAGCAATCTACAGGTTAAATGCAATCCCTATCAAATTACCCATGGCACTTTTCACAGAACTAGAACAAAAAATTTTACAATTTGTATGGAAAGACCCTGAATAACAAAAGCAATCTTGAGAAAGAAAAATGGAGCTGGAAAATTCAGGCTCCCTGACTTCAGACTATACTACAAAGCTACAGTAATCAGGACAGTATGGTACTGGCATAAAAACAGAAATATAGATCAATGGAACAAGGTAGAAAGCCCAGAGATAAACCCATGCACATATGGTCACCTTATCTTTGACAAAGGAGGGAAGAATATACAATGGAGAAAAGGCAACCTCTTCAACAAGTGGTGCTGGGAAAAATGGACAGCTACATGTGAAAGAATGAAAGTAGAACACTTCCTAACACCATATACAAAAATAAAATCAAAATGGATTAAAGACCTAAATGTAAAGCCAGACACTACCAAACCTTTAGAGGAAAACATAGGCAGAACACTCTATGACATAAATCACAGCAAGATCCTTTTTGACCCCCCTACTAGATTAAGGGAAATAAAAACAAAAATAAACAAATGGGACCTAATGCAACTTAAAAGTTTTTGCACAGCAAAGGAAACCTTAAACAAGACAAAAAGACAACCTGCAGAATGGGAGAATATATTTGTAAATGAAGCAACTGACAAAGGATTAATCTCCAAAATATGCAAGCAGCTCATGCAGCTCAGTATCACAAAAACAAACAACTGAGTCCAAAAATGGGTGGAAGACCTAAATAGACATTTCTCTAAAGAAGACGTACAGATGGCTAACAAATTCATGAAAAGGTGCTCAACATCACTAATCATTAAGAGAATTGCAAATCAAAACCACAATGACGTATCACCTTACACCAGTCAGAATGGCCATCATCAAAAAATCTACAAACCATAAATGCTGGGGATGGTGTGGAGAAAAGGGAACCCTCTTGCACTGTTGGTGGGAATGTAAATTGATACAGCCACTATGGAGAACCGTCCTTAAAACTAAAAATAATACTACCATATGACCCAGCAATCCCACTACTGGGCATATACCCTGAGAAAACCATAATTCAAAAAGAGTCATGTACCACAATGTTCATTGCAGCTCTATTTACAATAGCCAGGACATGGAAGCAACCTAAATGTCCATGAACAGATGATTGGATAAAGAAGATGATGTGGCCCATATATACAATGAAATATTACTCAGCCATAAAAAGGAACGAAACAGTTATTTGTAGTCAGGTGGATGGACCTAGAGTCTGTCATACAGAGTGAAGTAAGTCAGAAAGAGAAAAACAAATATCGTATGCTAATGCCTATATATGGAATTTAAAAAAGCAGTACTGATGAACCTAGTGGCCGGACAGGAATAAAGACACAGACATAGAGAACAGACTTGAGGGCATGGGGGGGAAAGAGGAAGCTGGGATGAAGTAAGAGAGTAACACTGACATATATACACTACCAAATGTAAAATAGATAGCTAGTGGAAGCTGCCACATAGCACAGGGAGATCAGCTTGGTACTTTGTGATGACCTAGAGGGATGAGATAGGGAGGGTGGGAGGGATGTTCAAGAGGGAGGAGATATGGGGATATATGTGTACATATAGCTGATTCACTCTGTTGTACAGCAGAAACTGACACAACATTGTAAAGCATTTATAGTCCACTAAAGCTGTGAAAAAAAAGTTTTAAAATATTGGTTATATTCCCTGTGTTGTACTTTATTTCCTTGTAGTTTATTTTATACATAGTAGTTTGTGCCTCTTAAACCACTACTCCATGTTTCCCCTCCCCATTTCCCTCTCACCACTGGTAACCATTAGCTTCCTCTGTATATTTGTGAGTCTATTTCTGTTTTGTTATATTCATTTGTTTGTTTTATTTACTACTTCCTACATATAAGTGATATATAACTCTATCTGAATCTCTGTCTGACTTATTTCACTAAGCATAATCCATGTTCTTTCAAATGGCAAATTTTCATTTTTTCATGGTCTAGTAATATTCCATTGTGTATATATACCACATCTTTTCATGCAGCTGTTGGCTATCTGTAAGTCTTCTTGGAGAAATATCTGTTCAGGTGTTCTGCTTATTTTTAATGAGGTTGCTTGTTTTTTGATGTCGAGTTGCATGAGTTGCTTATGTGTTTTGAATGTTAACCTCTTATTTGTCATGTCATTTGCAAATATTTTCTTCCTTTCTATAGGTTGTCTTTTTATTGATAGTTTCCTTTGCTGTGCAAAAGCTTTTAAGTTTAATTAGATCCCATTTGTTTATTTTTCCTTTTGTTTCCCTTGCATTAGGAGAAAGAGCCAAAAAATTATTGCTACGATTTATGCCAAAGAGTGTCCTTCCTATGTTTTTTTCTAGGAGTTTTATGGTTTGTAGTGTTATACTTAGGTCTTTAATCCATTTTGAGTTTATTTTTGTGTATGGTGTGAGGAAATGTTATAATTTCATTCTTTTATATGTAACTGTCCAGTTATTCCAGCATCACATATTGAAGAAACTGTCTTTTCCCCATTGTATATTCATGATGTCTTTGTTGTGGATTAATTGACCATAAATGTGTGGGTTTATTTCTGAGTTCTCTATTCTGTTCCATCATTCTATATGTCTGATTTTATTCCAGTACCATACTGTTTTTATTACTGTAACTTTGTAATACAGTCTGAAGTCAGGAAGCATGATACCTCCAGCTTTGTTCTTTTTCTCAAGATTGCTTTGGCTATTTGAGATCTTTTGTGTTTCCATATAAATTTTAGGATTATTTGTTCTAGTTCTGGGAATATGTCAAGGGTATTTTGATAGAGATTGCATCGAATCTGTACATTGATTGGTTAGCATGTATATTTTAACATTAATTCTTCCAACCCATGAACACCACAGGATACCTTTCTATTTCATTATATCATCTTTAATTTTCTTTATCAGTGTTTCAAAGTTTTCAGAGTATCGATCTTGTGTCTCCTTGGTTAAGTTTATTCTTAGGTATTTTGTTCTTTTTAATGTGATTTTAGAGGGGATTGTTTCTTAATTTTTCTTTCTTTTATAGTTCATTATTAATGTATTGAAAAGCAAAATATTTCTGTATATGTTTGTGTTGATTTAGCTTGGTGCTGAAATTTAAAACAATGAGTAATAACAAGAAGAGTAATCACAATAACTTGCTATTTATTGAATTCAGATATACTATGTGTGTTAAAAGCATAGTCTTATTTAATCCTCACAACAGTCTCAAATTTCAGAAGACAAAAATACTTCAGGAAATTAAAAAGTAAGAATGAACATAACAAGTTTTCAAAGATGTGGACCAGTACTTTTATCTACTACTAACAGAGATGCAAAATGGTAGAGTTTTTTAGAAAACAGGCTGGTAGTTTCCTTAAAATTTAAAACATACAGCTATGATATGTTCCAATCATTCAACACATAGGTATTTATAATGGGAAAAGAAGACACAAAGATTTATACAAATATTCATAGCAGCTTTTTAATAGGTCCTAACTGGAAATCACACTAATGTCCATTAATAATTGAATAGATTAATAGATCTTGGTATATTGATACAATGGAATATTTCTCAGCAATAAAAAGAAACATATTATTTGTGAATTCAACTATATGAATCTCAAAATATTTATGCTGAATGAAAGAAATCAGGAAAAAATAAAGTACATAGTACATTATTCTATTTATATAAAATTCTAGGAAATTCCAATTGATCTGTAGGGACAGAAAGCAGACCAGTGGTTACCTGGAGATATGATAGGGGTGATATATAACAAAGGGGCATAATAACATGTATGGTTAGACTCATTCATTATCTAGATTATGGTGATTATTTCATAAGTGTACAAATAAATCAAAATTCACCAAATTATATGCTGTAACTATTTGATTTTTTTTCAAATATATCTCAATAAACTTAAAAAATATAGTGCCACAGAGAGAATAGGTAGCTTATATAGGATTATTTTTTCATTAAATTCTTATTTACATTCAATGAAATTCACTCAATTTAAGTAAACTTTGAATGTGTATAATTGTTTACAGTTGTATAACTACAATAGAGCCTTTTCCTCATCATAAAGTTTCTTACTTCCTTATTGCACCCACCCATGGTCCCAGAAATTCTCTGAATCTGCCTACAGTCATTATAATTTTTCTTTTTTTCCTTAGAACTGCATATATTTGGAATCATACAGTATGTAATTTTTGTATTTGGCTCTTCACTTGGCACACTGTTATGAAATTCATCTATGTTATTACATGTATTAATATTCTACTTCCTTTAATTTCTGAGTATTATTTCATAGTATGACTATCCTAGAATTTCTTATCCATTTACCACTTATGGGTTTGTATGCTTGCATCCAGATTTTGGATATTATGTGTCATCTTTCTGTAGACATATGTTATTTTGGGGGTAAATAGCTAAGAGTGGAATTGCTCAATCATATGATAAGCATATATTCACCTTTATAAGACTTGCCATACTCCTTTCCAAAGTGGTTGGACGACCTTGCATTTGCATCACTAATCTACAAAATTTCCAGTTGGTTCACATGCTCACCCGCAGTTGGTATGTTAGTCTTAAACTGTTCTAGTGGGTGTGTACTGGTATCTCGTTGGTTTAATTTGCATTTTTCTCATGAATATTGATGTTGAGCATATTTCATGTGCTTAGTGGATATATATACATATAAATATATGTGTATATATATATATATATAATTTAGAAATATATGTTCAAATAATTTGACCATTATTTTTTCTTGGATGGTTTATCTTCTTATTATTGAGTTATAAGACTTCTGTATATATTCTGGATATAAGCTATTTTACAGATAGGTTTTCAAAACATTTCTCCAAGTACACTTGCCTTCTTGTTATCTTAATAATGTCTTTCAATGTGTAAATTGTTTTACTTTGTAGAATTCTCTTTTATCATTTTTTCTTTTATAAATTGTGTTTACTTTGCTATCTTTGAAAAATCTTTGCCTAACTCAGTATCACAAAAATTTTCTCCTATATTCTTCAAAAATAGGATCTTCTTTATTGCTTATTAATTTAGATAAATGATCAAAACTGTGGTCTATTGTAGTGTGAGGGCTTCATGCTACCTCTCTGTAAATCCAATTCTTTCTAGTAAAATGTGTGTATGGGGTGTCTACTTAATTTACCCAGCCAATACAACCGTGTTTATTCTATGAATACAGAAGAATATTGGTCAAGAATAGAGCCATGGGACTACAGTCCCAACTCTAGAATCCAGGACTCAGGCTGCTCTGACCCTGATGTGAGCACAGTATGAGAGTAAGATTTGAAAGGATGACAGCTCCAACTGCAGGCAGGCCAGTACAAGACAGAGACTTAAAACTCAAAATGTCAGAACCATGCTTGAGTAGCTTCTTCCTACCTGGATTAAAAAAAAAAAAAGATGTCAGTCCTCCTTTAGGGTGAATAATGGATGGAGAAAAAGAGGAAGTCTCGCCCCCCAATTAGTTCTCTAAGAGGGAAGCCTATCTGTTTACCAGCCCTTATTTTATTGGCTTACAGGAGAAAGGGGGAAGGAGTTCCTTACAGCATATATTGTTCAATTTTACTGTGTGCTTAATTATTTTTATTTCTTTTAAAAAATGTATTATTTGGAGAGCCTAGTGGTATTAGCTAGAGTACTGATGCATGACTTAGTTTTTCGGACCTAACCAATTCATTTAGGATATTAAGGCAACAGTGTCCTCTCTTCAATTTGCTTATTGTTTAAGCCAAGGAAAGCCGCAGCCAATTATACCATGTACAGGACATGGGTGCCCAGCAATTTCTACTGATATTAGCACTAGCAGCATATATGTATGTGTCTTATAAGTGCCTACAGCTCTTAACCATTTTATTTTTAGTTCTTCTGGGACTAATGTTTATTAGCATACATTTCACCAAAATGGGAAAGTCAGAAAGAAAAGCTAAGATATCTTGTGGTAGTTGCTGTTTTTAAAGTTATTTCTTTAGTTAAGTGGAAATTTTTTTGGAGGAGTGCTTTTAGGTATGTTTTTGTAGTCTGTATTATTTATTTATTTTTATTAAAGTATAGTTGATTCACAATGTTGTGTTAGTTTCTGGTGTACAGTAAAGTGATTCAATTATACATACATATACATTTTTTTCATGCACTCTTCCATTATGTTTGTTACAGTATATTGAGTATAGTTCCCTGTGCTATACAGTAAGACCTTATTATTTATCTATTTTATATATAGTAGTGTGTATCTGATATTCCCATCCTCCTAATTTATCCCTCCCCCACCCACTTCTCCCTTTGGTAACTGTAAGTTTCTTTTCTATGTCTATGTGTCTGTTTCTGTTTCAAAGGTGAGTTAATTTGTATTGTATTTTAGATTCCACATATAAGTGACATCATATGGTACTTGTCTTTTTATTTCTGAGTTACTTCACTTAGTATGATAATCTCTAAGTCCATACATGTTGCTGCAAATGGCGTTATTTCCTTCTTTTATATGGCTGACTAGCATTCTATCGTATATAAACCACATCTTATTTATCCATTCATCTGCTAATGGACATTTAGGTTGCTTCCATGTCTTGGTTATTGTAAATAGTGCTTCTATTGGTGCTAGTGCTAGGGTGCCTGTATCTTATCAAATTAGAGCTTTACCTGGATACATGTCCAGGAGTGGGATTGCTGGATCATATGGCAACTCTATTTTTAGTTTTTTAAGGAAACTGCATGCTGTTTTGCATAGTGGCTGCAACAATTTACATTCCCACCAACAGTGTAGGAGGGTTCCCTTTTCTCCACACCCTCTCCAGCATTTGTTATTTTTAGACATTTTAATCATTACCATTATGAGCAGTGTGAGGTAGTACCACATTGTAGAACTACTAGAATGGATAAAAGAATTCAGCAAGATAGTAGGATATAAGATTAACATACATAAATCTGTTGCATTTCTTTATATTAACAATGAAATATCAGAAAGGGAAGTAAAAAAAAATCCCTTTTAAAATCTCATCAATAAAAAATACTTAGGAATAAACCTGACCAAGGAGGTGAAAGATTTATATACTGAGAACTATAAAACATTGATAAAGTAAATTTTAAATGATTCAAAGAAATAGAAAGATATCCCACACTCTTGGATTAGATGAATTAATATTGTTAAAATGTCCGTATTACCCAAAATGATCTACAGATTCAGTGTGATCCCTATCAAATTATCCATGACATTTTTCACAGAACTAGATCAAATAATCCTAAAATGTATACAGAAGCATAAAAGACCCAGAATTGACAAAGAAATCTTGAGGAAAAAGAACAAAGCTGAAGGCATAACCTTCCCAGACTTCAGACAATACTGCAAAGCTAAAGTAATCAAAACAGCATGGTATTGACACAAAAACAGACATATGGGTCAATGGAACAGAATAGAAAGTCCAGAAATAAACACATACCTACAGTCAATTAGTCTTTGACAAAGGAGATAAGAATATACATGAAAAGAGTCTCTTCATCAAGTGGTGTTGGGAAAGCTGGACAGCTGCATGTAAATCATTGAAATTAGAAAACACCTTCACATCCTATACAAAAATAAACTCAAAATGGCTTAAAGACTTAAATATAAGACATAACACGATAAAATTCCTAGAAGTGAACATAGGCAAAACATTCTGTGACAGAAATCTTACCAGTGTTTTCTTAGATTAGACTCCCCAGGCAATAGAAAATAAAAGCAAAAATAAATAAATTGGACCTAATCAAACATAAGCTTTTGCACAGTAAGAGAAAGCATAAACAAAATGAAAAGACAACCTACAGTATGGGAGAAAATATTTGCGAACAATGTGACAAACAAAGGCTTATTTTTCAAAATAAACAAACAGTTCACACAGCTCAATTGCAACAACAACAACAAAAATCCCAACCCAATCAAAAAAACAGGCAGAACACCAAAATAGACATTTCTCCAAAGAAGAAAGACATCCAGATGACCAATAGGCACATGAAAAGATGCTAAACATTGCTAATTATTAGAGAAATGTAGTGTCTGTATTTTAAGATTATACTGTTGGTATTGGATTATCAAATTTGAGAGAGAATTCTGAGTTTCAGTGCATAACCATAGTAGTTGAAATCATGAAAGAGTGAATGGAATTGCCAAATGACAGGAATGTAATACTTGTAGAAATGTATATATTATGGCAAGTGCAAATAAGAAAGAACTCTTGTCAGAAAAGAGAATGTAAAAGGGTGGATTATGAAGGTGGGAGAAAAATATATATACTGTACTGAAATATAAGTAAGGAGAATTAGAGAGTAAGAGAGAGAGAGAGGGAGAAAGAGGTGTTGTCAAGTGGAAAATATGCAAATTTTAGAAAGTTGGATATGCAATTTGGGTCATCACGGATGATCAATGAAAGTGAAATTTCAGTGACATGGTTGTTGAATCTAGATTATTAAGTATTGTGGAATGCCCTACATAGAATTAAAACTAAGATATAAATAATAATATTCTACTCAGGTTTCCTCTATAATAAAAATTTAAATAATTATTAGCTTTATATTTCAGAAAATTTCAGACAGTTTTCAAATATTACAGTGTAACATTTTGGCGCTCATAGGGGACAAAGTGTCAGCATCTGTGTGAGTTCCAAACAATAGAGAACATATATGTTTATCTTTGCTTTACTTTGGCAACATTTTCACCCTCTTTTCACTCTCAGCATAAATTAGCTCCTGACACATTGGGGCTGATCACCTTGTCTTGCCCATGGTTATACTAGCTTCAAATCCTTTCCACAAATAAGTTTTAAGCTCTGTTCTTTCTGCTGACATTTTCATACATTGCTGTCCTAAAGCAGATGGCTGAGGACTCTAATCAAGAGATTTTGTACAAATCAACAAAAATCTCTGGCCAGAATCTGTAGTTATTGAGGGAAAAAAAGAGTCCTGAACCATATGTTCCAGTATCCTGTATGCTACTCTGGTAGGAAGTTTGTACATCGTTTAATCATCCTGTTCCAAATTACAGTGTAATCCTTCACTGTGTCAGCAGCTCTTTGCTTAATGCAGCTAAAGTCAACCTCCTCTGTATTAAACAACTGCATAGGTTTTGAAATACAATATCATATCTCTTCCTTTCAACTGTGGTCAATATGCCCTTAATGAAGGAAGATATGTATGTGGTTTTCAAGTTTTATTCCTTGCATGGATTTAAGATAAATGAACCTCAACATGCATTACTTCCAAAGCATGAAATACAATATGATGTTTTCGATACAGCAAATGCATGATCCAGGTCAAATTCTAATATGAGCTGACCTGTAGACATATACATTTTTTTTTAATCAAGATTAGTGCCTGAACATATATATTCTGAGTGCATCAGCCGCTTTAAATGAATTTGACTTTCTGAGCAATAGACTTAAATGCAGCTAAAACATACATCTTTGATTATAGCTTAATTTTCATGTAAAGTTATATAATTGCTATATTGCAATGAGACAGGGTTATTATACAGCAAATTGTCTGTGATAGTTTAGAACTGCTCAAATAGCTCCAACACTTTTTTAAAAAGTGACCTTAAATAGAAGTCAATTTCAAAGCATTTCTACATTGAGGCTTGCATTTGAACCTGTTTTCCTCCTACACATATCTTAACAACAAAACAAAAATTAGCTCATAGAATCAAAAGCACACATAAATTTCAACCTATATATAATCTATTCCTAGAACTTGCATCATGATCTAGTTCTTGTAAAGTGAATGATGCTTTCCCATAAAGACAGTTATAAAATTTCAGGAGTTTGCCTTTCTCACAAATTTCTCTGTATAAGATCATAGATAGGATCAATAACTGCTCTCAAAACAAAGATACAGCAACTCTAGCTTTCTCAGGAATCTAGAATAATAAAATTTGGTATAAGCTCCATAGAATGGACATACATATAATAAACTTCACTTATACAGGGTTTCCAATGTACATAAAGGAAAAACATTATGTTTCTGTCAATGATTTGATCCATCAGATTACATGTTATAATAGACATTAAAATGAAATTATTGATGCTTTTGTTCTCCTACAGAAGTCCTTTATAAAATTGTCCATGTAAAAATAAATGCTGTTCAAAAAAGTTTGAACTGATTCCCATTTTCCTCTAAGTAAATGTTCTTTTACTTGGAAGAAACATTTAGAATCTTTCAGCTGACCTTAAATTTTCTTCAAGTTTCTCTAAAGTATTCAATAACTACTTTATGATTATTCATAAATATTGGTTCCCCTCCCCCAAATATCTATAGGTAAAGAAAAATTTAACATATTTTTGCTTGAAATGCACTTTCATGATTTAGTTAGAACTTTTACTAAGCTACTGTCAGAACAAACATAGGTCTTATGAGTACAATTGCTGTTAAAAAGAAATCTTTTTTCTTTATGTATATATGTTTTTATAGATTACTTACATAAATATAAATAGTTTTAAACAATAAAAATGTTACTTTCAAGTTACAATCTCTCTCTTCACAGACACAACCCCTCAAAGAAAACATGAAAAAGTTACATTTTCTACCTTTTATAAGACATGGCTGGTAAAAAATAAAGTCAAGGAAATTAAGATATGTGCTAATTTGGCATCAGTAAAGATGGAGAAAGAGAAGAAATGAAGAGAAATAATTGCACACCACAAGCATTAGTCTCCTATAGGCTGAAAACAATTTTTTTTTGTCACATGATTGGGGCAATGTAGCATTGGCTGAGAGCTTTGTAATGCCTCACTGTCTTTTTTTTTTAACAGAAATAAGAATTATTATATATTAAGAAAATAACTTCTGACACAAAACATCAAGAACAAATCAATAGACAAAATAAACTTGAAGGAAGCAGAGAAGAGTAATAGGGAGATGACCACTGGGTGTGGAGCAATAGAATTATTAACCTTGTCAGATCTCAGGTCAAGTATAAAAAAATATAGAGGGGAGGAAGATGATGCTGAGAAAAGTAACAATAAGAATAAGAGATATCTTTGAAATGAAAAATATTATAAAAGTTAATATTTAACGAAAAGTTTTGGAAAATAATCTGTGTCCCATCTCCCAGAAGGTAAAAATGTTTAAAAAGTGGAAAATTTTAGAGAAATTATATTTTAAAAATTAGGTGATCAGTCCAACATTATAAGTGGCAGATGGATAGGGCTTCCCTGGTGGCTCAGAGGTTGAGAGTCTGCCTGCTGATGCAGGGGACGCGGGTTCGTGCCCCGGTCCAGGAGGATCCCACGTGCCACGGAGCGGCTGGGCCCGTGAGCCATGGCCACTGAGCCTGCGCGTCTGGAGCCTGTGCTCCACAACGGGAGAGGCCACAACAGTGAGAGGCCCACGTACCGCGCAAAAAAAATAAATAAAAATAAGTGGCAGGGCTTCCCTGGTGGCGCAGTGGTTGAGAGTCCGCCTGCCAATGCAGGGGACACGGGCTCG
>NW_006799086.1:0-22917 GCF_000442215.2 Lipotes vexillifer | reverse complement strand
CAAAAAAAAAAAAAAAAAAAAAAAAAAAAAAAATAAGTGGCAGATGGATAGAGATGCAGAGGAGATGGACTTACAAGCATACTTTGGAGATATTGTGGATTCCATTCCAGACCACTGCCGTAAAGTGAGTATTGCAATAAAACAAGTCATTAATTTTTTGATTTCCCAGTGCATATGAAAGTTATGCTTACACTGTACTATATTCTATAAAGTGTATAATAGTATTATGTCTAAAACATGTGCATACCTTGATTAAAAATGCTTTATTGATAAAATATGCTAACCACCATCTGAGTCTTCAGCGAGTTGTAATTTTTTTGCAATAGTAACATCAAAGATCACTGCTCACATAAATATAATAAAGAAAAAGTTTGAAATATTGTGAGAATTCCTTAACTGTGACACAGAGACATAAAGTGAGAAAATGCTACTGAAAATATGGTGCCAATAGACTTGCTTAATTCAGGGTTGTCACAGACCCTGTGGCCAATGATGTACCCCAGAACTGCCCAGGAAAACCAAGGTGATTGATCACCAAATATATTAAATATCCATAATTAGACAATTTTAAGTTTTCTTAACAGAAATGCTAGAAACAAGAAAAAAGAAAATGCCTCCAAATTGTTGAGAGACAATTATCTTAAACCTAACAGTCTATATTCTCTACACATGCATATAAGTGTGAGGGCAAAATTTGAAGAAAAGCTTTTGATAATGTAAAGGCTCATTATTATTAAGGATTATTTTTGTCAAAGTGGAAGCTACTTTGCAGTAAGTAGCAAATGAATTAAAAATAGAGATATAGAGGATGATCAATACTTTATTTTCTAGAAGTTCAGTTATATGACGCAGAAAGAGATAAACTGTTATAGGAATGGGTGGACATAAGATTGAGGAAATATTGGGGAGGTTATTTTTAGTAAATAAGAAGTTGAGCATGCTTTTTATCCAAAAGGAAGAGAGAACAGTGAAAAAATAATAGTGATAGAGATAAATAAGGGATGAAGGAATGATAGAGGAAAATCCATGAAGAAAAACAAAAATATAATATTGAAAGTATATGGAGAGAAATTTACATTGGACAGATTATGTGGAATTTCATCTTTCACCTGATCATCAAAAAATAAGGCAAAAATTGAAAGGCTGAAGAATTTGAAGGTGAAGGTGAAAAATGTGGTGATTCTTGCCTGATGGGTTCATTGGTATAACAACACATGAATTCAACTGCTTATAGATATGAAATGATAGGGTTTATTAGCCTGAAGAATTTTCTTTTAGGATTTCTTTTAAGGAGGGTCTACAATCAACAAATGATCTCATGTTTCTTCCTTTTACATGTACAAACTTGTTTGACTTAATTTTTGAAAAACAATTTTGCTGGGTACAGGATTCTGCCCTGTGAATGCCATCCCAATACCTGTTGGACTCCATTGTTTCTGATGAGAACTTGGCTGTTCATCTTATTGTGGTTTCCTTCTATATGATGTTTTGTTTTAATCCTGCTGCTTTCAAGATTTTATCTTTGGCTTTCAACAGTGTGAATATATATCTGGTGTGACTCTCTGTGTTCATCCAACTTCCAGTTTATTAAGATTCTTGGATGTGTAGGTTAATGTTTTTCATCAAATGTAGGAAGTTTTCTGCTATTATATCTGGAAACTTTTTTTTCTGTCATTTTCTCTTTCTTCTCTACTGCTAGTACTCCCATTATGCATCAGTTATGTACTTAATGGTTTGACACATTTCTCTGTGACTTTGTTTATTTTTCTTCATGCTTTATCTCTGTTTCTCAGATTGCATAATCTCCACTGATCTATCTCAAGTTCATTTATTTATTTTTATTCTACCAGCTCAGATTTACTTGTGAGCCCCTTTCATGAATTTTTCATTTCAGTTATTGGGCTTTTTAAGTCCACAATTTCCATTTGGTTCTTTTTTTTTTTTAATAATTTTTATTTCTTTATTGATAGTCTCTATTTGATGAGTTATCTTCATCACACTTCCCTTTAGATATTGAAACATACTTTGCTTTAGTTCTTTGAACATATTTATAGTCATTGCTTTGAAATCTTTGTTAATTCTGACATCTAAGTCCCTTAAAAGTTCTCATCTCTCTCTCTCTCCCTCTCTCATATGGGTCAAATTTTCCTCTTTCTTTGCATGTGTCAAAAATATTTTTCGTTGATCACTCAGGATTTTATATAATGTATTATAGCAACTTTGTAATCTGACCTACCCTAATTCTGATGTTGCTCTTTGTTTTTCCTTTTTTAAATGACTTTACTGGACTAATTCTGCAAAATCTGTTTCCCCTGCTTTGTGATTCCTTTGATGTCTCTGCTCAGGTGTTTTTTCCTTGCTTTTATTTTCAAATCTGACTTCCATGGGGTCATTACTGGGTTGGCATAGATTAGTGATCAGCCACTTATTTTTCAGTAGGTAAGGTGAAGTCCTCTTTACCCATATGATTTGCAACATTTACCATTGGGTCTGTGTGTGGCCTGTGAACTGACTTCAAAGTTCAGGAAATTACTAGTTTTAACATCTTCAGCACCATGGACTAATAGGTCAGAGACAACATTTCCAGTCACTTTTGAAAGCGATTTAGACATGCAAACAGTTTTCCAGATATGAAAAAGAGTATGATTTTAACAGAGCCTTCCTTGAATGTCTTGTTCCCTTTTAAATTTCTGTTGATCTACATTTTGTGGTAACAGAGATGTTAGCTGACTCTGAATGTTAGTTACCCAAATGGGAAATGGTGAGAATGAACAACACTAATTTGCTTCTAATGCCCACCAAAACTAGATTCTTCACAACAGGGAGTTAAGAGAGATGGGACCTGGACCCAACCTGAGTCCATTCTGACTGCCTCTCACAATACAGACCTAGGAGGGATGGACTCCACCAGTCCTTGGTTTTGCCCATCCCAACCAGAATAGATTACTGTAATAGGACACTGGGGGAGACAGATGCTGCTCCTGGCACAAATGTCACAGCCTCCCACTGTTCTTACTAAGTATCTATAGATTTTATAAAATAAATGCTTTGCCCTTGTTATATCCTCTTTGGCCAATTTCCAGAATTTTAAATGATCATCTTAAATAGTTGTGACCAGGTTAATTGATGTTTTTTGGGGGGACAGGATTCACTCACCACACTCATCATTACAGATATCCTACATCCATGATAGGGGATTTGAGGAAAGAGAAGGAAATATGGACTTTTCAAAGAGGGTAATAAGAGAAATTCCAGGGATACATAACTGGACAAGATCTGAGCCATAAAGCAGAGTTTGAATTTGGAGACTATGAAATTTTGGTGAAACAATTTCAGAGATAATAGATTTGATTTTCTAGGAGTGACCAGTGTTCTGCGTGGAAGGATGCATCTGTAGGATAGATAGATTAACCTTTAATTAGAAAGAACATAGATCTATCAGAAAAAACTTCAGGAAAAGAAAATGGGGAGTATAAATATAAACAAATTAATGAACCAAGGTAATAACTTTTATAAGAAAGAACATAAATAAGAAGGATGTTGAAACACCAAGAGGGAATAAACTTGTGAAGATATTTGTGATCTCTGAAATCTCAGTGTAATTATTTTGGAGGAATCCCAGTTTGTCTTCAGAGGTATTCCAGAAGTAAAGTGATTTTCAGTTAATGAAAAATCTTATATGTCCTTCAGAGTAAGCAACTACTCCTGTTGTTGAAGACATGTCATTGTACATGAAATCATCAAGCAGTTATACATGACAAATTTTGTTGGAATGATTTTCCATAGATATTAAATCATCCAAGGGCCTTAATGACCACCATTTCCTTCTCTGCACAGCTCTACCATTTCTTTAGATCACATAGTTTCTTCTCTCTGTCAAATCTCCCACCTGTAACACCAAATCACTGTGTACTATGATCAGGCAATTTGCAGGAAAGGAGTTTGGTACGTTGTCAGTTGTCAACTTTGCATGTCAGTCACTCACTGAAGGTTTCCTCTGCATTGCATTACAGAGAAGAGCCCAGAAACTTTGTTTACCAGGTCCCCCTTTATTCTATGGTTCCAGATTAGGGTTTGCCACTGAGAGTAACTTACAAAATATTTGAAAGTTGGGAAGAGGAAAAGCTATTTTTCTTGAGATATCACAGAACTAGCACAGAGGTTTCTCAGTCTTCTTTGTAAGCACTCTTTTTCTGACACATATTAAGGTAGTAGTGGGATTTTCCCAACAAATTTTGGGCAGCTGCTTGAGTGTTTCACAATGTAGTCATCAACGAATATTTCCCTCCTTGACCTTCACTCTCCCAGCTCTTTACACATTTTTGTAAGTCTAACATTAGATGTATTTCTATAATGCTTAGTGTGGCTCTGTGTTCCTGGCAAGTCCCAGATTGATTCATGGGATACTTACTGGCAGGGTGGTTGTATCAATATATGTGTCTCATGTTAGCTTAATTATTTCAAATTGGTAGACTTGTTACTTTGACAAATCAGGAAATATGACTGTCAGAAATGATTAGAGTTATATTTTCATCCTCTACCTAATTTTTAATTAAACAACCAAAACCACTAAAAAAAGTACTTATTTGTTCAAGCTTGGTCATGTGGAGTACATGTAAGATCCCAGTAAAGCTAAATTATGACAGGGGCATAGACTCAATTTCCTAAAAGAAGGAAATCCTCCCAATAGAAGATAGGTAGACAAAGAAATACATGGTCATTTTAAAACAGCATACTTTCTTCTTAAGTAACACAATTGAGAAGCAAAAATAGTGGTTGAGAGTATGCACTCTATAACCAGTTGAACTAAGTTTGATTTTTGTCTTCTTACTATACTACCAGTTTTTTTTAACCTTTGTTACTTTCTTCATTTGTAAACCAGGGTAAATAATAGTATTTACCTCATAGGTAAAAAATGAAAAGTATTTACAGGCATACCTCATTTTATCATAATTCGCTTAATTCACTTCACAGATATTGCAATTTTTGCAAATCGAGGGTTTGTAGGCAACTCTGAGTCCAGCAAGTCTATGGGTGCCGTTTTTCCAACAGCATTTACTCACTTCATATCTCTGTGTCACATTTTTTTTTTTTTTTTTTTTTTTTTCCTTGCGTTATGCGGGCCTCTCACTGTTGTGGCCTCTCCCATTTGCGGAGCACAGGCTCCGGACGCGCAGGCTCAGTGGCCATGGCTCACGGGCCCAGCCGCTCCGCGGCATGTGGGATCTTCCCGAAACGGGGCACGAACCCGCGTCTCCTGCATCGGCAGGCGGACTCTCAAGCACTGCGCCACCAGGGAAGCCCTCTGTGTCACATTTTAATAATTCTTGCAATATTTCAAAGTTTTAAATTATTATCTGTGATCAGTGATCTTTGATGTTACTATTACAAAAAGATTACCACTCACTGCAGTCTCAGATTATGGTTGGCATTTTTTAGGAATAAAGTATTTTTAATTTAAGCTATGTACATTGTTTAGACATAATGCTATTGCACATTTAATAGACTACAGTATACCATAAACATAACTTTTTTATGTACTGGGAAATCAAAAAATTGATGCGACTGCTTTATTGCAACGTTCAATTTATTGCAGTGGTCTGGAATCTGCAATGTCTCCGAGGTTTGCCTGTACATAGTGATGTACTGAAAGTAGTACTTGGGACACAGTAAGACACAATAAGTTTTAGGCAAAAACTAGAATTTTAGTTAATATCTTTTTCAATCTGCAATCTAAAGTTTTCTTTAACTTACTCATGACCAATGCAATTATGAAACTATTTCAGTAAATTGTGACCTTTTTTGTTTGTTTGTTTGTTTTTTCTTTTCTTTTTTTTTTTTTTGAATGCTCAATACTTAGGGTAGATCTTGTTTTAGACATTTAGAACAGATAATACATTCTAATTTATATGAAGAATACCAGGGTTTCCTGTGACACTTTTGCTTGGTTAAACTGCAGCCCCCCTACCACACCTTCACTGGATTCATGTATCATTAAAAATTAAATACAATCTAGATAGATGGAAACTTTTTGCCAAGAGATAACTGGGACCCTAGTAAATATCCACAGATGCATCTCAGTCACACAAACCTCTGACATTTTGAATATGTCATTAGCTATTCTAGGATTTAGATATTTTTCTCTTTTTTTTTACTTGCATTGCCTGATGTTCAAGCAGGAGAGAAAACACAAATGCAAGAAATGTAACTGAGGTGACATTCATATCCCTTCTAGGCTTGGCTAAATTTAAACTTTCATGGACAGTGCAAAATGCATCACAGTCTAGCACTTTGGTGACTGGTGCATATTTTTGACTTTGATCTTAAAATATGTCATAATTTCAAAAAATGAAAATAGAAAATGCATATCTTAGAATAAAAAAGGACACTATTTCACAATAATCTTATTTGACTTCATAAACTATTTAAGCAGGAATTGTTTGGCAGAGGACAAAGCAATGAATTGTGAGGATGAACTTCAGATATATTCTGATTCTACCATAATTACCTCCCAAAGGCTGGACCTCCAAATTTCATCACATTTGAGGTTTAGAGTGTCAACATAGGAATTTGAGGACATTGACATTCAGTCCATGGCATGCCTGTGTGTGTATGAATTAGCATATGAAAATATATAAAAGCCTCTAAGAAGAACTATGTAGTGATAAAAGTACTACATCAGAGTTCATGTGTTTGTAATTTGGACCTCAATGTAGACGTTGAGTGTTATGGACCAAATGTATGTGTGCCCTCAAAATTCCTATGTTGAAACCCTAATCCTCAGGGTTAGATTAAATTATAAATCCTCATGGTGGGATTAATGCATTTACAAAAACAGGAAGAGAAAGGGAATCTCTCTGTGTTCTCCACCATGTGAGGACACAGCAATAAGATAACTTTGTGCAAACTAGGAAGAGAGATGTCACCGGATTCTGACCATGCAGTCACCTTGATCTCAGACTTCCCAGCCTCCAGACCGTGACAAATACAATACTGTTGTTTCAGCCACCGGGTCTGTGGTATTCTGTTATAACAGCCCAAACTAAGGCATCGGGTAATAATAAACACATATGACTCTTAAATCAGACCTAAAGCATTCGCCATCTAACCTGATAGCGGTCTTCTTTATAAGGGTCATCTTGACCACATTTCACAACATTTTTAAAGAAATTTGGGGATCACCTTTTAAATTAGCTTTCAAAGATTGTATTTTTACATTTTATATTTTCTTAAAATGTGATCAGCTAGTAACTTTTCTTCTCTTTCCATGAATCTTGAAAGAGGTTTATGAAATAGCTTTTTTATGACTAATTTTTGTTGAGTTCATTATCTAACATTATTATTTTAAAGAATTTATGTTACCTTATCCATTTTTAGAGTTAGTGTTTTTTTTTTAACTATTTTATATTGGAGTATAGTTGATTAACAATGTGTTAGTTTTGATGTTTAAGATATACTTTTTTCTTTGGTACAACCATTTTCTCCAAGCAAATAGCACGTTTTACAGGAAAAGCTAGTTTTCTCCAAGCAAATAGCACGTTTTACAGGAAAAGCTAGTGAGCTTTTCCAGTTTTGGTTAGAGAAATCAAAGAAGCATAAAAAGAGGCTTATCAAGAAAGAACACAAAATAAACACAAACCTATGAGGAGACTTGACAAAATGGGAGATAATCAGTAGCACACTGCCCATGGATTATTTTAATATTCTTGGCTGTGTCTGTGCTTATAGAAGCTGGATTATTCTCAAAATATAATTTTGGTCTAATGTTGCAGAGAATATTTTATTCACTGAGAAGTGTGATTCTTCCCTTCAGCTCTGGGTTGAATGCTTCTGGAATGCAAAGCGAGAATTCACAAAACTGACATTTCTGTTCTATTAGTGTTTAATTATTGGGTATAATTTCATAAAAGGAGGCAAACACTATTCTGAGAATGATACTGGTGTTTAGGGGAAAAAAGAGATAATTTATCTTTTCAGTGAACTTTTTCTAAAAACAATTCTATTTGTAGAAGCCGTAGTTTGTGCCAGTTCATCACATGGTTTAGTTGGAAATCTTTACCATGGTCTGTGTCCCTTAGTCTTCACAGGGAACACTACAATTAGTTATTCAATCATATCCTATGCATTTAGGTTACCACAGAAATAGATTTTTTCGAGGTGAGTTCATGTTTTTGTCACTAATAATATCTTTGACTGTTTTCTTGGGAAAATGTAGCCATTATGGTATTGATAGCATTACTGTTAGGTTTGTCATTCATAATGAATGACCCAAATAAAGCTTTCTAGAAAAATAATGTGTTTCCTGATTTTGAGATAAAAAGCAACTTCACAACCACCATCAATTCTGTAATAAAACTCTTAGTAGAATTAAAATATAAAATTGAAACTTCATGAGCTTCTTAAAATGTCTATCCCTTCATAATAAGACTAAACATGTATATGTATAGCTGACTCACTTTGTTATAAAGCAGAAACTAACACAACATTGTAAAGCAATTGTACTCCAATAAAGATGTTTAAAAAAAGAAGAGTAAACAGTAAAATAGTCATTTAATCCTTTCAAGAGAGTGTTCACTTGAAGTAACATAACATAAAATAAAGTACTATGTATTTAAATGCCGTCATTATTCAGATATGTACATTTACACACATGCAGATACATATATAGGAATGCACATGTATATATAATGCAGAATTTTAATTAAGAAAATATTGAGAGACTTTGACCATTGACTTCTGCTTCTAAGTCCTTCATCACCACCCCCCTTCCCTTACTTCTGCCCTATTATTGCTACTTCTTCAGTGTTCATTAGCGTCTACCATGGAAGGATAAGAAACAGATACATATAAGGTTCAATGTGTCCTATTGCAAGCACAAAGTATAGTGATTAATGGGAAAATGGGAATGATCTAATGGGAAAAATGAACCATTTATATATATGTGTGTGTATATACACACGTGTGTGTGTGTGTGTATATATATATATATATATATATATATATGTGTAATCTTTTTGTAAATAATCCACCTTGCATCAAAATGAGCAATTCAAGTGACTGAAAGTAAGCTCTTTTGATAAGGTATGGTTAAATAATAGAATATATTAACTATAAGTCAACATTTAATAGCAGTGAGGTAGCTCTATATGACCATGTGTGAAAGTTAACAGTCTTTCATATCACAACCACTGTGTTACCTGTTCTGCCTCCTTGTAGCAATAAGTCAAAAAAATGCATACTCTAAATATATCTGGGCACTCCTAGGATCTTAGCACTAATGTTTAGCCTCCATGGTTGAGAGAAACACAAATACAGTGTTTTTAATCAGTATTGTAGAAGCGCCCTTACAAAAATCCCTTTAAATCACTGGATAGTTAGACAACCATATCCATTTCCATTGTAAAGTATGACTTTTGGTGTTCATCTGGTGCTAATTATTTATGACCAGAAGGCCACACCTTAATATTTATGGCGGGGGCAGTGGTGGTGGTGTGATGAATTGGGAGATTGGGATTGACATATATACACTAATATGTATAAAATGGATAACTAACAAAGACCTGTTGTATAAAAAAAAAATTAAATTAAAAAAAAATTTATGCTGACACATTTTGCCCTGAAACCAAGGATGTGGTCGTTTAGATTTGTTAAGTTTATTAATGCTAGTTGTATGTCATTGTTGTGACATAATTTTTTTAACAAATCAGATATGAATTTGAAAAGGAAGAAATGTGCTATAAGGATATTTAGTTGAAAGCTGTAGAAATATCAAAATAAATTGCTAAAAATATCCTTTTTCTTACTAGATCACTATAAGACTACTACAAAATAGTCATGGGAATGATACATTTCTAAATAATTATCCCTTCAGATTACTTCATAAGAATTTTAAAGTTCTCAACTGAATTTAAAGAAATCCAAATTGGAAATCTGTCATTTATGGGAGAGAGAATTCACTATCCTTGGACAGGTCTGTATTCAAAAGCTTCAGTTCTATGTCAAATGTTCAGGAAATAAATTGCTATTTAAATTGTTTTAAAGTATTTAAAATATTTAAAATACACACATGAAAATATTTTAAATAGACACATGAAAATTTTAATGATTTATTTTTTAACCACCTTTTAAGTTATAATTAGAAGGATTTTGGTTTTTTTGATTGCTTTAGTAAAGCTTTATAAGAGCTGTGGTTGTATAATAAAAATAACACTGAATTGAGAGTGAAGAGAAATCTGTCCACTGTTATTAATCATATTTCCTTTCTGAAATTCATCTTCCTCCTCTTTAAAATAGTTACATTGGATTAAATGATCCCCAGGAATATTTATATAAATGGGTATCATGGTAATTGGAAAATGTCCAATTCTTTCATTTGCACCTGTACAAAGAATGTTTTGGAGATTGCTAAAGCTTTAGGAGACTAAGAAATATCTTTGGAACATAGCTGAGTCTTTATCAACAGTGGGAGCTTTTGAAGAGCAAAAAGTTATTTCCAGCCTCCAGAGTTTTGTTTGGTTGATTTTTATTTAATTTTTGGCCTTGCAAATACTGGACTAAGACACCAGCATTATACAGCTATTGTGATTCCCTGATGAACTATTAAAGAAATTCAACTAGTGAGCTAACAAAATTTAAATGACACAGTAACTTCATTTAAAACTAGAAATTGCATCACTCCTGAAAATTAGTCTGAGTTACCATTTCATGAAGGGTTTCTATTGAACTTTAACTGCCTCTTTTAGTGTAATGTACATTAATTCAAATAATTTAGAACCAATATATTCTTCTGCAGTTTGGGAAATCATACAGAATTATCAATGGGCCTTGGCTTTATAAAGTGCTCTTTTTATTATACTTATTTTGTTAAAGTATGTTTTCTACTGAGGATTCTCATAATAACTACGACAATTTCATTGGCCCTTTAAGGGTCAGAATACTATTCAAATATTCATTCATTCATTCATTCTTCCATTCAATGAAAATTTTTTGAGCACTTGTCAAGTATCAGGCACTATTCTAGCCACCTGTGGACACAGCAGCGAACAAACAAAAATTCGTGCCCACGTGGAGCTTACGTTCTGGCTAAAAAGACAGACAATGGACAACATGATTAGGGAAAATACATAACATGGTAATAAGGAGAGATGGAAAGGAGGAAATAAAGTCAGAGAAAAGGAGTGTGGGAGGTGGTACAGTTTTAGGTAGGTGGTCAGAAAAGGGTTCAGTGAGAAATTGACATTGAATAAAGCAAGGCAGGATAGATCTATCTCTTATCCTTCTATATCATCTATCATTTATTATTATCTATCATCTGTATCATCTATCATTTATCTGTCATCTATCTATCTGTATCTATCATCTATCATTTATTATCTATCTAATATCTATCTGTAGATGTAGGAAATCAGGCCAAACAAGAGTGTATGGACAGACTACTTGCTGCAGGACTGTTCAAAAAATAATCCATGAATTAGTGCCAAGATAAATACATTGAGAGAAAGTGTTTACACACTTTTATATCTATTTGACATTACTGTGACATCGATGTATGTCATCACTGTTTGAATCCACATGCCTTTTTCTTTAAGTTTCTATTAATTTTTATTTATTTTTACAACTGTGTTGCTTCATGTAAACATGGAGGATGGCTCTACAGATAGTTGGAGAAGAACTAATTTGGAGACTGTGTCTCTTTATCTGAATAAGATGAAGAGAATTGGTGTTTAAGGAGAGGAGAGACAGGATATGGCTAAGAAGATCATTCTGGCTTCTGTGTTAGGAAATGAGAGAAAGGACAGGGGCCTAAAGTTGGACATGAGTTAGGTGGCTTTTGAAAGGACAGGTGATGGAAGAGGGTGACCCAGGCCAGAGTGAATGCAGGGGATATAGTAAGATGTGCACAGGTCCTGGATCTATTTTTGAAGAAAGAGAAAAGAAAAGAAAATTAGAAGATTACATATGAAATGTGAGATAAAGAAGAATCAAGTGTGACTCAAAGTTCTGGTCTGAGCAATTAGGAGAATTGCCATTTACTCAGATAATGTAGCTTGGTAAAAGAGCAGTCTTGGCTGGTGGAGGAGAAATGGAATGCCAGAGAGGAGGTCTGTTTGGGGCATATTCATTTTGAGAGACCTATTATACAGCCAAGAAAAGAATGTCATAAAGGAATTAACTTTTTTTTTTCTTTCTTACAATAGGTCCTTGTTAGTTACCTATTTAAAATATAGCAGTATGTACATGTCAATCCCAATCTCCCAATCTATCCCTCCTCCCACCCTTCCCTCACTGGTAACCATAAGTTCATTCTCTAAGTCTGTGAGTCTGTTTCTGTTTTATAAATAAGTTCATTTGAATCATTTTTGATTTTTAGATTCCACATATAAACTATATCATATGGTATTTGTCTTTCTCTGTCTGACCTCACTTAGTATGATCATCTCTAGGTCCATCCATGTTGCTGCAAATGGCATTATTTCATTTTTTTTAATGGCTGAGTAATATTCCATTGTACATATGTACCACATCTTCTTTATCCGTTCATCTGTTGATGGGCATTTAGGTTGCTTCCATGTCCTGGCTATTGTAAATAGTGCTGCAATGAATATTGGGGTGCATGTATCCTTTCATACCATGTTTTTCTCCAGATATATGCCCAGGAGTGGGATTGCTGGATCATGTGATAGCTCTATTTTTAGTTTTTTAAGGAACCTCCATACTGTTTTCCATAGTGGCTGTACCAATTTACATTCCCACCAACAGTGTAGGAGGGTTCCCTTTTCTCCACACCCTCTGCAGCATTTATTGTTTGTAGATTTTTTTGATGATGGCCATTCTGTCTGGTGTGAGGTGATATCTCTTTGTAGATTTGACTTGCATTTCTCTAATAATTAGTGATGTTGAACATCTTTTCATGTGCCTTTTAGTCATTGTATGTCTTTTTTAGAGAATTGTCTGTTTAGGTCTTCTGCCCTTTTTCGATTGGGTTGGGTTTTTTTGGATATTGAGCTGCATGAGCTGTTTGTAAATTTTGGAGACTAATCCCTTGTCAGGAATTGAGTTTAAGAAAGATGGAAAGTGAAGAAAGTGCTGACATTTATGTTTAGTGATGAAAGCATTTAAAAGATGAAAACAAGTTGAAAGACTGGAATTTCAAACAAATAAAGTCACTCTGGATTGTTTATGTTCCAGACCCTGGACCAGTCTTAAGCGCTGTAACATGCATTTTCAGATTTGATTTGTACAGTAGTTCTTCCAAAGTGAGCATTACCTTCCTTTTTTTTTTTTTTTGATAGGGGAGACTGGTACTCAGAAGACTAAGCATTTTGCCAAAGAGAGCATATAAGACTAATAAATGAAATGCAAAATACAACAGATAACTATATTGACTCCTTATTAAATAACCATTAAAAGCTACTATTATTATTTTATTTCAGAGGATAAAAATTAGAACCAATATGTTAAGTATCTTGCTTGAGCTCTCACAGTCTGTCATTGGTGGAAACACGATTTCAATACTGTTGGATAGACACACAGAGACCAAGATATTAAATAATTATAGTCAACTGCTTCCTCTAGGAGAGCAAGTATTCACAATTTGGTACTTCCATTCTAGAACTCAGGTATTTCCCGCTATCCCAGCTGTTTTCTTTTAAATTTAGTTCTCAAAACTTGAGCATGAATCAGAATCACCTGGAAAATTTATTACATACAGATTCTTGGGTCCTCTCTCCCAAAGTTCTGATTCAGTTTGTCTGGGGTATGGTTTAATGATTTATGTTTCTAACAAGCTCCCTGGAGATACTGAGGATGACACCTCTGTTTTGGAAAATGTATTTCAAGAACCATTGCTCTATTGTATGGAGTATTACAATATTGTGAACTCCCAATATAGTATACTAATATTTATAGTTTTTCTAAAGGAACTATGTTTTAATATAATTATGCCAGGTCTCCCGTATTCAAAGAGAGGCCACAAATCTTTGACTGTGTTATCAAAATGATTTTCTGGCTTGGTTCCCTTTAAGATAGGGCATCTTTCCTGAAAGAGACAGGCAAAACCACAATGACAATTTTATAAGAAGAGAAATCATGCTGACAGCAGGCAGTTTCTTCCAAGCAGAAAAGGGGTGTCACACTCAATTACCTCTGTGGAACTATGGTGAAAAGGAGCCACGTGAATAGCTGCATTATGAACAGAATTGGTTTATATTTTCTTGTAGTTCAAAAGATATAGGATTGGAGAGACTACACCAATGATACCAATAAGAAAGCGGAATGCTAAGAATATGCAGGACTACAGTAATAATGACAAAGTTGGGGAAAATTTAGATCCACCATACAAATATTTCTCAATGCAGTTTGCCCTTATAGGTCATCATTTGACCATCTGACATACTAATATTACAGTTATATGGTTCTCTGTAAATGGTACTTATTATTCACCTTTTATTGTTTTCTTTTTCAACTTTACTGATAAAAAGTTATAGTCAAATTTATAATTCACTTCACTACACCTGTAGTTAGTAATTCATGGAAAGCTTTTAATGCACTTTCAGGTTCCATCATTTGACATTCAGCTAAATTGCCCACTTAATAATTACAGCGGAATATTTAATAGTTTTGCAAACAAAAACATTCTTGGAGATGCTCATTTCAAGGAATATCTTTGAATTTCTTTTAATAGCTATAAGCCCTACATTTTTTATTCTTTCTTCCTTTTTTTGACTTCTAGGAAGTAAGTGTATAGAATGAATTTTCCAAGTACCTTAGTATACTATATGCTCTAGTGCCCATTAGAAAGCAAAATGTAAGTGACATGTCTGAAATCAAAGACACCAAAATGTGTTTTTAAAACCTCAGTTTAAAAGGCTAGTGTAAAATGTTCAAATAATTAACAGCTCTGCAGATTATAATACACTGATTGCATTAAATGATCCAGGCTGCCAGCCATGTTTAAGGAATAAATTCTCATTTCCACCCCTTGTTTCCCTCATTTCATTTCTTTTTGACACTTTTTCTCACTGAAGTATTAGGTGATAACACATAAATTCTCAAAATTTAATTAGGGGCAAAGACTTTTTTCTCTCATTAATAAGTAATCTAAATAGTTACTATTCTTTTTCCCTTTAAAAATGAAAAATTATACTAATTTTGACAATTTTTCATGTGAAAAATTGTTCTTTATGAGCCACATCCTTAATCTCTTTTGCACTGAACAGAATTATTTATGACATGGGCCTGTACTTTAATGGACCTATAAATACATATTTTATGTTAAAAATCTTAAAGGTGGTTTTAAAAATATGAAAATCATGCTTGTTTAATAGTTGAGCATTATATACATTGGGTACTTTATATGCAAACACTGCATATTGTATTTTGTAGTTTAAAATATTTATGCAGTTTCTCATTTATAATGCTCATGTACAAAATTCACAAGTACTAAAATATATTGTTCTTGAATTTGGTCCCTAAATCCTCAGTTTCCTCCCCAGAGACAGCCGCTAACATCACTTTCTTTTTATCCTTTGAATTCTATTCCATGCATCACACGATGCCTATTCATAATTATATCTTTATTCTTATCTTGAGCAAGTTATATCAAATTATACATATTATTCTACATTTGCTATTTATACTTAATACTCTCCCTTGCAGATTTTCTTACACTAGGACATATGTAGTTTCCTTATCTTCTTAAAGATTATGGAAATATTTTATGGATGTGTATGATTCATGGAGCTCTAATCATTATAATGCTTATAATATTTTAGAAGAAAAAATTGCCTATGAACCATATTATATATACATTATTTTGCAAACTTTCAATTATAACTTTAGGAAATTAACTAAATATGGAATTTCTAGATCAAAAGATAATCTTTAGTTTTGATAGGCATTTTTTAATTTTTATTTTTATTGAAGTATAGTTGATGTACAATATTATATAAGCTACAAGTATACTCAATTTTAAAGGTTATACTCTATTTATAGTTATTATAAAATATTGCCTATATTCCCTGTGTTGTACAATATATCCTTGTAGCTTATTTTATACATAATAGTTTGTACCTCTTAATCCCCTACCCCTATACTGCCCCTCCCGCCTTCCCTCTCCCCACTGGTAACCACTACTTTGTTCTTTATATCTTTGAGACTGCTTCTTTTTTGTTATATTCACTAATTTGTTGTATTTTTTTGGATTCCACATATAAGTGATATCATACAGTATTTGTCTTTCTCTGTCTGACTTATTTCACTCAGCATAATACCCTCCAAATCCATCCATGTTGCTGCAAATGGCAAAATTTCATTCTTTTTTATGGTTGAGTAGTATTCCATTGTGTGTGTGTGTGTGTGTGTGTGTCTGCATGCGTGTGTGTGTATACCATATCCTCTTTATCTATTTATCTGTTGATGGACACTTAAGTTGCTTCCATATCTTGGCAACTGTAAATAATGCCACTATGAACATTGAGGTACATTTGTCTTTTTGAATTAGTGTTTTCTCTTTTTTCAGATATATACCTAGGAGTGGAATCGCTGGGTCCTATGGTAATTCTATTTTTAGTTTTTTGAGAAACTTCCATATCGTTTTCCACAGTGGCTCTACAAATTTACATTCCCATCACCAGTGTGCAAGGGTTCCCTTTTCTCTACATCCTTGCCAACTTTTGTTATTTGTGTTCTTCTTTTTTTTTTTTTGCGGTACGCAGGCCTCTCACTGTTGTGGCCTCTCCCGTTGTGGAGCACAGGCTCTGGACGCGCAGGCTCAGCGGCCATGGCTCACAGGCCTAGCTGCTCCGCGGCATGTGGGATCTTCCTGTACCGGGGCATGAACCCATGTCCCCTGCATTGGCAGGCGGACTCTCAACCACTGAGCTACCAGGGAAGCCCTTGTTATTTGTGTTCATTTTGATGACAGCCATTCTGACAAGTGCAAGATGATATCTCATTGTGGTTTTGATTTGCATTTCCCTGATGGTTAGTGATGTTGAGCATCTTTTCATATGCCTGTAGGTCATCTGCATTTCCTCTTTGGAAAGAAAATGTCTATTCAATTCTTCTGCCCATTTATTAATTCAGTTGTTTGTCTTTTTGATGTTGAGTTGTATAAGCTGTTTATATATGTTGGATATTAACCCTTTGTCTGTCGTATCATCAGCAAATATTTTCTCCCATTCAGAAGGTTGTCTTTTTGTTTTGTCAGTGGTTTCCTTTGCTCTGCCAAAGCTTTTAAGTTTAATTAGCTCCCATTTGCTTATTTTTGCTTTCAGTTTTCATAGAAATTCTTAATGACTGCCCAATTAGTTTGAAATTTCATTCCAACTAACATATGAAAAAAAAAATTCAACAAAAGATTGAGTTATTAAAATTGGTCAATAAAATAAAATAAAAATTGTATCTTTAATTTAGCATTTCTGTCATTGTGATTGACGTTGAGCATCTTTTTTGTATTAAGACTGATTTATGCTTGATTTTTCTGTAAAAGCATGTTAAGCATCCTTTCCTTTTATTTCCCTAGTTGCATTGTTGATCTTGATAATAAGAACTTTCAGGATTATATATTCTTTATACATAAATATTATATATATTATGTTTATTATATTCATGTATAATAAAAATTATCAATATCTGATTCCTTGGCAATAAGAGAGATTTCATTTGGCTCACCCTAATAGTATTAAAATGGACACTTTGTGGAATGAGTTGAATTTTTTTTTTTTTTTTGTCTAGTTTGTTGTTTTGTCTTTTGAAAACCATGATTATAGTTTATTTGTGATTTTTGCTTTGCCATATAGACAGGTCAAAATCTTGTAATCAAATTTTTTATTTTTAACTATTTTTGGCTTTTCAGTTTTAAGTTTTTCCCGACTTTTGCCATCAAAATTATTAAATTATTAACTTAATTAAACTATCAAATTATTAAAACAACCACAGAAATCAACAGGACCTCTCACAGTATTTTTAAAAGTTATTAAAATTTAATTTTCTACTAGTGTATCTTTGACACATCTATAAATGAATTTAATAAAATATTTGGTAAGAGTCAAATTTTATTATTTCCCCAAGTTACTAGCTAGAGGTATCAATAAAATATGTTGAAAAATTCATATTTATTCTTCTTATATTAAATGTCAAATTTCCTGTATTTTTGAACTTGCCTTTCTCCTGCCCACTGATTTTTCTCTTCATGCACCAGGATCACTATGATCTAAATATTGTGATTTTTATATGTTTAAATATTTAGCAAAACTGGCAGCCTATCCTTATACTACCTTTCTGACCTAATCTTATTCTTTTATACATGCTTACTTCTATATAACTTTAGACTGAACTTGGTTAGTTTGTGTTAGTATGTATATGTGTGTTTGTATATACACACATATATTTTTTAAAGTTTTTAGTTATATGTTACCACATAGCAAACTTATGTGAACCTTGGCAGTGTAAAACAACAAACATTTTTTAACCCACTTGTCATTTTTGCATGCCTGGGATTCTTGAATGGATTAACTGGGCTCTCACTAGGTTGCAGTTATGCTGAAGGGCAGGGTCGCAGACGTCTGAAGGCTCAACTGAGGCTCAAGAGTTTGATTCTGAGCTCACTCATGTGGCTGTTGGAGCCCTCAGTTCCTTGCTGGCTGTTGGCCTGAGGCTTCAGTTCCCTGGCAATTGGGCCTCCCCATGGGTTGCTCAAAACATAGCAACTTGTTTCCCCAGAGTGACCTAAGGAAGAGAGAGAGAATAAAGAAAAATAAGACAGAAGTCACAGATTTAATAACAATTTTGGTAGTGATACAACATCAATTTTGCCATATGTTGTTCAGGTACAGCAACTCCAGTACAATGTAGGCAAGGCCTACACAAGGGTGTGAAAACCAAGAAGAAGAGATCACAGGGGTCTGTGTGGAGGTTGGTTACCACTGTCTGTCCTCTGGCCCACAATGCTTCATGTCCTTCGCACATGCAAAATGCACTCAACTCTTCCTAAGTTACACAGATACCTTGTTCCATAACTGCATCATCTCCAAGTCCAGAATCTTGTGTCTAAATCAAGTCCAGGTGTGGTTGAGTGTTTCATTCCCTCAGTTAGTCAGTCAACCAGCTGGAGGACTAATCTTAATCTATGTCAGATCCTGGGGCCTAGCCATGGACCAGAAAGAAAGAACTCAGTGCTTTTATTTTAAGGCACCACCAAATATTTTTGTTTGTGAAAAGGAAAATGTGTGTTTGGACTTGAGAACTAGAGGAACATCATTTAAACTCTCTAAATCATAGATTTCTCTTCTGAGAATTTCATATATTAAGGCCTAACCAGCTATATAATTCTGATACAGTGAAGATTAGTTTAAAATAATGGATCCCAAACTTTTTTCCTATGTTTTCTGCCTCCATAATCTCTACCTGTAACTCCCTCACATCAATAACAATTCTTATTCATATAGTAATTGTTCAGATAGGAAGGCAAAAGGCTAGACATTGAGTAGATTAGAAAATCTCTTGATGGGGTAACTAATTTAATTGAATGATATTTGTAAATCTCAAAGGGTAATAAAATGTAAAATGCTATCATTTTTTTCTTCTTTGTTACAAATGTTTCTCTATTTTATTCACATTTTCAAAACCATATTTCAGGTACTAGTCAACTCACTGTATTTACTACAAAGTATTCTATCTTTCCTTTTTATTTTCCCCAGTGTCACTTCACTATAATTAGTACTATACTTGGTCACCAGATTAAAATGTTACTTTTCTTAAGTTACTGATTGTATTAAACTAACACATGCCTCCTCCTGCAAAGATACGTATATATACACATATATGTATATGTATATGTATATGTATATATATCCCTGTCCTCATACCCTGGAACATGTGAATGCTATCGAATTTGGCAAAGCATTGCAGATGTGATTAAGTTAAGGATCTCAAAATGGGGAGATTATCCTGGATTATCCATGTGAGCCCTAAATTCTATCACTTGCACGTATCCTTATAAGAGACAGGCAGAGAGAGATTTTACATGCACACACATGCACATGCACATGAAAATGTGATGTAAAGATGTAGCAGAGAGATATTTGAAGATGCTGGCCTTGAAGACTGGAGTGATGTGGCCTAGCTCAAGGAATGCTGACAGCCACCAAAGCTGAAAGGGCAAGAAATAACATCTTTTTTAGAGCCTCTGGAGGGAGTGCAGCCTTGCTGAAACCTTCATTTTGGCCCATTGATACACTGATTTTGGACTCCTGACCTACAGAACTATGAGAAAATAAATTTCTGTTGCTTTAAGCCACCAGATTTGTGGTAATTTATTATAGTAGCTACAGGGAACCAATATACTGATCAAAAGCTTTCAGTGATCTACTTATCCAATGACTGAAATGAATATTCCTTGGACTGCCCTAAAGCACTCATAATTTTGGCCTGCTATAAACTGTTTATATTTTATTCCAAGGGTGAGCAAACTGTCTGGAACAGAGCAGACCAAAAATATTCTGGGCTTTGTCAGCCATATGGCCTTTGTCAAAATTACTCAACGCTGCCATGGTAGCAAGCAAGCAGCCATAGACAGCATGTAAGTGAATGAGTGTAGCCATGTGCCAATAAAACTTTATGTATAAAAACAAGTGGTGGCCTGGACCTGACCCACAGGGAATATTTTTTGACCCCATTCTATATCATATACTTCTTTTTTTTCCAATAATTCCCCTTCCCTTGTTTCATACTATACAGTGACTAGGTAGTATTCATTCTGATACCACCCACAGATTATATACTGTGAATTTACTGTATTAACCATAAATATTTGTTGAATGAATAAGTGAATAAAATTCTAATCTCCGATGTTACTAGTGTGCACATTTCCTTCAATACATGGTGAGTGCATTTAATTTGTATCCCTTTGCTTTAACCATGGCAGAATATTTCCCTTTTTCCTTCGCCTATGGGAATACTAATCACTCATTAGGGTTAATTGTAATATGATCCTCTTCTTGAAAACTACCTCAAATACTGTAACTGTTACTAATCTGCTACCATGTATCATGTATATCATCAGCATCCCTTATTTGACATAACGCATACTAACTTCTATTGCAAACATTGTAAATATCAGTACTTAACCTGGGTGTTTCCATAATTTCCTTCAGAGCCAATATTTTGGCACCGTACAACTGTTACAGATTTCTGATAACATGACTTAATCTTAAGGATATATTTAGTGTTTTTTTTTTTTCTTTTTTGCGTTTCAAATGCAATTTCTTTACATATTGAGAAGCACGGATTTTATCTCTGCATAGAAAAACAGAAACCTCTATTTTCAGTTCATAAGTGTAGAACTTCTGTTTCTCTTTTCCAAATAAGTATTCATATTGATTTTCAGAACATTTTTTAAGAAATTTTACTACTTAATATTGATACTCATCTTGATCATAGCTGATGTTAAATTCTGCAGTTACAAACTTACAGCAAAATATTAAAAAAAACCAACAGACAACTGCTCACATTGTTGTTTGTACCATGTACTACCCACAAAGTATTGTGTGCCAAGCACTATTGCATGTAAAGCATAGTAAGATGTGGTCCATTTTGTTAAAGATCCTGTGGCAGACAAATGAATTCACATATTCATAATGAACAGAACAGAATCCAGTTTCCTATATTAAATCAGAGAAGCACCATTTGAACTCGAGCACTGAAAAGACATGAGAGTGTATACAGAATATTGAATCTTTGCCCATATGTTCTCCTCAAATTAAAATGAATTCTATTGTCATCCCAGTATATAAATTACCTTGATTAAAATTATGATTTTAACCTTACTGAAACCACCAGCAGCATAACATTCCTGACCTCTGAAAAGCCATGATATATTTTAGTTGAATTTAGGAAAGCTCAGCTTATGTAGGAAAATCTTTGCCAAGAAAGCACTGCTTTTTATGTTGTTATTTTTTCTTACATCTTTAATAATTCATTGCTTTTTTGTGCTCTAAACTCCCCCAAAAGATAACTTAAGAATTTTAAAAACATATTTCCCCCATTCCTATCTGTTCCCACAGGGTCCCCTAGAGAAAGTTCTGCAAAGTATGGTAATCAGATATGCAGATTAATTTGTATAATTAACCTAACTGAATGCCTTTGATATTACAAGAGAAAGCAGAATTTTCTCCTCAGCTAATTCTTCACTCTATTAATGCCTTTTACATGGGAGCTACGTATCTGTCTTTTCTTTATGTTGAGACAAATTTTAACTTTAAAGTTCACTTAAACAGTATTTTGCTTAAACTTCTAAAAAAAGTTATTATTAAAATCTTCAGACTGACTTCTTATTTATGTTTTGTTTTACTCTTTTAGTTATACTCTTTGTTAACTTACAGATACAGTGTAAATGGCAAAATTAATGGTGTAATCACACTGTGTTGCATTTCTGAATCAAATATATATTAGTGTAATTTTAAAATTATATTATGAAACATACAAAATTAAAAACACCATAATTAGCAAATAAAAATTTAGATAAAGTCTGAATTTGTTATAAAATTGTTTTATACAATACAACTTTCTTGAATTTCAGTAATATTTATTTATTCTTCCTTCAGTTGAATTATGTTGGTTTATACTTCATTAGAAAGAAAACACAAATCAAGGCATAGAGTATAGTCTATATTTTCTCTACCCAGGGTTTATTCAACTTCTTTCCCTTTTCTAGTGCCTAGGATCTCTTCACAAAACATTTTCCCTTTACTTTATTTTTTAATTTTTTAAATTTTTATTTTATATTGGAGTATAGTTGATTTACAATGTTGTTTTAGTTTGTATACAACAAAGTGATTTAGTTATGCGTGTACGTATATCTATTCTTTTTCAGATTCTTTTCCCATATAGGTTATTACAGAGTACTGAGTAGAGTTC
>NW_006799085.1:0-294 GCF_000442215.2 Lipotes vexillifer | reverse complement strand
AGGGAACTAATGCGTACCTCATAGGAACTATTTCTCCAATTAAAATGTGTGACTGGAAACACATTTGGTGGCATGTCTGACACACGGTAGGTATGCTACCGTGGGTAGTTCTTGGAAACTGAAGCCTTGGTTTTGAGGGATCATGAAAACCAGTACAATGGTTGCCATGTTTCTCCTTGTTCATCCTGGTGACAAACCTGTAGAGAGAGCTCCATCCTTACTCAGAGGACGCCCACCCCTAGTACTTACAGGGAAGAGGTTATGTCTCACTTCAGGCACCTTCCTCTTTTCCTT
>NW_006799084.1:0-394 GCF_000442215.2 Lipotes vexillifer | reverse complement strand
CTTCCCTTGGCCTGGAATTCTCACCTTGTATTCCCATCCCTTCAACTCTTTCATTTACTTTTTTTCATTCTTTTTTTTTTTAAACACAATTCAGCCAAACATTAGGTCCTCAACTCATCTATCTTCCTAACAAGCATGTCCTCACTCACCCCGTGCCCTCCTCCTGCTCTATGTGATGTTAAGGGCCCTTTCTGATTGTGCCTTTTTTTTTTTTTTGCAGCTTGTGGGACCTTAGTTCCCTGACCAGGGATTGAACACAGGCCCCTACAGTGGAGGCACAGAGTCCTAATCATGGGACCACCAGGGAACTCCCTGATTGTGTCTATTAATACCAGTATTTCCCCTGTATCTAATTGCTACCTTCCCCCTCAAATATATGCATAGTGCCTGCTAT
>NW_006799083.1:0-672 GCF_000442215.2 Lipotes vexillifer | reverse complement strand
TCAGTCCTCCAATGCCCCTCCTCTGTAAGGAGGCCAGGTATAATCCAAGAGGAGGAAGAACAGTGAGGAGAGTGCTGTACCTGGGTTTAGCAAGTTTCCATTTTTCTGGATAAAATGCTTTCCAAATGCAAGGTGGCACATCTCTTAAGTTCTGAGCACCCCACTGACCTGTTCCCCACAAGAATCGTTTATTCAGTGTAGGCGAAGGGAACCAAGACCTTCAGGTCTGAGATTTACTGCTCTTGGGTCCTCTGGAAAATACGAGGAAGCTGCCCGCAGGCCCCTGCTTATGGAGTGCCATGTTAGTGTGTTTAGGCTGAGGGTTTGGGTTCTTCTCAGCAGGTGTGGCATAAACTCCCTGATGTTATAAAAGGCTTTTAGGTATAAACTTGGCTCCTGCTTAACTCTTGAGACATTCCTGTCAAAATGTCCTTCTAGGGAAGCTCCAATCCACCTGGTTTCTTTGACGGTTGCCACCTCCTTTGGGCACAGAGCTAGGGAGGGCAATTTGGATACTGCCAGAAGTCCTATTTTTCCTTGGGTCTTCCCATCTCTCATGGACCACACTCCCCATATCTTGTTGTCTGTATTCTCACTCCCCCTGTCAGTCTTTCATGTTAGAATTCCTCCTTCGTCGATGTCCCTCCCCTTCTGGCCCCTCACTCATGCATA
>NW_006799082.1:0-1664 GCF_000442215.2 Lipotes vexillifer | reverse complement strand
GCCTGCGCGTCCGGAGCCTGTGCTCCGCAACGGGAGAGGCCACAAGAGTGAGAGGCCCGCGCACCACACACACACACAAAAAGAATGCCCACGTTATACAGGCATGCTGAGATTTATGCAATGGATGTGTGAATGCATGAGTCTGTGGGGAAGGCTTGGCTGTACACAGGTCAGGATGGTGATGCCACCTGGGGTGGGGGGAGGTGTATACATACAGGTGTGGCTGAATTCCACAGACAGAAATGTTCCCATGTAGGTTTACGGGACATGGCCTCTAAGGGCAGACTGACAGGTAGGGCACTGGGTACATGGAACAATCCAAGGAGTTCTTTCTGCCCAGAAACCTTCTGTTCTTCCTTATATGTCCAGGTACCTACAACTGTGTTAGGAAGACATTCCTTTCAGTCTTGAAGGCTTTTTAGTTTCTTGCAAGTAAAATGCAAATACCAGGGGTAGAGTGCATACCTGGACTTATCAGTGAATAGCTCAGCCAGGATTAGTGGTTAGCTTACTGATAGCTAGATGGATGCCTGGAGTGGGCTTGCAGAGTGCCAGCACCTTATGGGGCAGGATGGGTACCATTGGCAAATGTCAGTTTCCGTTTAGTCATGATCTGGTCTCTAGAGCTTTCTCCCAACTCTGCAGAGTCATTGAGCCTCACCTGTTTGAGGGAATGTAGCGTGCATGCACGTGTGTGTGTGTGTGTGTGTGTGTGTGTGTGTGTGTGTGTGTGTACATTCAGCGATTGGGGGGGCAGTCATGGTCTCCTCTGTACCTGAGAACTTTTCCATGAGGGCGCTGAGCTCAGTCTCGATCTCATGGTGCATGGAGTCGTTGGTGACGGCCAGAAGCCACAGCAGCAGATTCGTGGCCAGCGTCAGCATCAGGCCACACCTGGAGGAGGTGCTACACTCTGCCACACAGCCTAGCCGGCTTCCTGGGTGCCCCACGTTCACCATCACTGCCTTTGTGGTGACCACTCTCTCCCAAAGCCAGATGCCATCTGCCATTAGAACTTCAGGAGGGGCAGCCCTAGGGGCTACATGGGACCCATTCCCAGACTAACGGATAGCCCCAGGGCCACCCTGTCCAGGGAAGCTGTTGGGGGACCAGCATGAGTGGGGGACAGGGGTATCCCAGGAGTTGTTGGAAGGAGAGAAGGTGCCCGCATCTTACCTAGTGAAGTTGGTCTGGATCTGAACGCAGTCCTTAGAGTGTTTCCAGAGCACCCAGGTCTGAAAGAGAAAGGGCCTTGAGCCCAGGGGTAGGGGTGGGGCGAAGGTTGGTGGTGGGACTATGGGGCATGTGTTCCAGTTGCATGTGTGTATTTACAATGGAAGGGACAGTGAGGAAGACTGGGTTGGATTTGTGGCTCCAGTGTTTCCTTGCTGTGTGGTCTTGGGCCAGTGGAAAAACATCTCTGAGCCTTAGTCTCCTCGGCTCTAAAATAGGACTAAAATGTCTATCAGGGGAATGCCTACTTACTGGGGCAATAAAAAGGATGATGCAAACAAAACACATAGCACAATGCCTGCAGATCAGGAACTCAGGAGGGAGTTGGAGATTCATTAAGAGTAGCTCTGGGGACTTCCCTGGTGGCATTAAGAATCCAACTGCCAATGCAGGGGACACGGGTTTGAGCCCTGGTCCAGGAAGATCCCACA
>NW_006799081.1:0-1075 GCF_000442215.2 Lipotes vexillifer | reverse complement strand
CCTAACCCATATGCTAACACTAACCCGTGCCCTAACACGTACGCTAACCCTAAACTGCTGTCACACCCTAAGCTGTACGCTAAACCGTCCCCTTTCCCTGAAACTAACACTAACACTAACACTAAGCTTAACCTTTACCCGAAGCCTTACCCTAACCAATTCCCTAATCCTAAATCGTACACTAACACTAACCCATGCCCCAAAACGTACACTAACCCTAAAACGTTTACTTACCCTAAACTGTACCCTTAAACGTCCCTGTTCCCTAACACTAACCCTAACCCTTACCCTAAGACTTACCCTGAGCCTTACACTAAACCGTGCCCTAATCCTAACCCGTACGCCTACACTAACATGTGCACTAACACGTACGCGAACACTAAACCGTTGTCGTACACTAAACTATACCCTAACCCGTCCCCCTTCCCTAACCCTAACTCTTACCCTTAGCCTTACCCTAAACCATACCTTAAACCTAAACCATACACTCACACTAACACGTGCCCTAACATGTATGGTAACCGTAAACCGTAGTCGTACCATAACCTGTACCCTAAACCATCTCCATTCCCTAACCCTAACCCTAACCCTAACCCTAACACTTACCCTTAGCCTTACCCTAAACCGTGCCCTGATTCTAACCCGTATGCTAACAGTAACCCGGGCGTTAACATGCAGGATAACACTAAAGCGTAGTCTTACCCTAAACTGTACCCTAAATCGTCCCCGTTCCCTAACCCTAACCTTAACCCTAACACTTACCCTTAGCCTTACCCTAAACCGTGCCCTGATTCTAACCCGTATGCTAACAGTAACCCGGGCGTTAACATGCAGGATAACACTAAAGCGTAGTCTTACCCTAAACTGTACCCTAAATCGTCCCCGTTCCCTAACCCTAACCCTAACCCTAACACTTACCTGAAGCCTTACTGTAACCCTTGCCCTAATCCTAACCCGTAGGCTACGACTAAACTCTGCCCTTACAAATACGCTAACCCTAAACAGTTGTCGCACCCTAACCGGTACCCTAAACAGTCCCCATTCCCTAACCCTAAACCTAACCCTAAACCTAACA
>NW_006799080.1:0-487 GCF_000442215.2 Lipotes vexillifer | reverse complement strand
CCATTTTTCTAGGTTCCACATATATGCATTAATATACGATATTTGTTTTTCTCTTCCTGACTTGCTTCACTCTGTATGACAGTCTCTGGATCCATCCATGTCTCTACAAATGACCCAGTTTTTTCCCCTTTTTATGGCTGAGTAATATACCGTTGTATATATGTACCACATCTTTATCCATTCGTCTGTCATTGGGCATTTAGGTTGCTTCCAAGACCTGGCTATTGTAAGTAGTGCTGCAGTGAACATTGGGGTGCATGTCTTTTTTTTTTTACATCTTTATTGGAGTATAATTGCTTTACAGTGTTGTGTTATTTTTTGCTATATAACAAAGTGAATCTGCTGTATGTATACATATATCCCCATATCCCCTCCCTCTTGCGTCTCCCTCCCACCCTCCTTATCCCATCCCTCTAGGTGGCTGCAAAGCACAGAGCTGATCTCCCTGTGCTATGCAGCTGCTTCCCACTAGCTAGCTATTTTACAT
>NW_006799079.1:0-210 GCF_000442215.2 Lipotes vexillifer | reverse complement strand
GTTAGGGAATGGGGATGGTTTAGGGTACAGTTTACGGTACAACAACGGTTGAGGGTTAGCATATGTGTTAGGGCACGGTTTAGTGTTAGCCTAGGGGTTAGGATTATGGCACGTGTTAGAGTAAGGCTTTGGGTAAGGGTTAGGGTGAGGTTTAGGTTTAGGGTTAGGGAACGGGGACGGTTTAGTTTAAAGGTTAGGGTACGACAGTGG
>NW_006799078.1:0-1026 GCF_000442215.2 Lipotes vexillifer | reverse complement strand
GCCCTTATGCTGTGAATACCTCAGGCCCTGAATTTAGTCCCAAATCCATGACACTGTCCCTACTTAAGGCCCAGATACTCATCCTAAATCTGTCCCAGACACTGTCCATAACTATGGCCCTAACACTATTTTTAACTCAGGCCCTGAAACTGTACATAAGAGAGACCCAGACGCTAGTCCTATCTGAGGCCTTTACACTGTCCTTAAGTAAGGCCCTACTGCCATCAATATCTAAAGTCCTGACAGTGTCCTGAGTTTATTATATCCTGGCTCATGTTTTATTAAGGTCCTAAATCTGTCACAAAATAAGCCTTAACACTGTCCCTAAGTGAGCCAGTGAGGCTGTCTCTAACAGATTCCCTGATAATGTCTTTAACAAACCCCTTAGGCTGTTCCTACTGAGACCCTTATGCTCCTCCTTAATCATGCCCTTACACTGTCCCCAGCTAAGGCCCTGACTCCAGGCCTCACTCAGGCCCTGTCGCTCCCCCGAAGTCATGCTCTGACGCTGTCCTTTCCTGAAGCCCTGACACTGGTCCTAAATTAGGCACTGATGCTCTAAGTACCATGGTCTTGACACTATCCCTACGTCATTTCCTGACGCTATTCCTAGACCTTAACCTAACCTTGTCTTTAGCTAATATCGAGTCTCTTAACTTAAATCCCTGATGCTGTCCCGAAGTAAGGCCCTGAATTTAGTCCCAAGGCCATGAACCCATCTCTAACTGAGGCCTGGAGGCTGTCCTTAACACAGGCCCCCAACGTATCTTTAACTGAGCCCCTGACACTCTCCCTACTTAAGGACTGAGACTGTCTCTGACTAAGGCCCTGAGTCTTTCTTTAACTACTGGCCTCACTCTTTCTCTAACAAAGTTCCTGACACATTCCCTAACTAAGACCCTGACACAGTCCCTAATATCTTGAGCTGTCCCTCATTAATGCCCTGATGCGGCCCGTAAATGGTGTACTGAAGATGGCACTAAGATCCAGACGATGTCACTAATGACCCAAAATGTCTCTTACTAA
>NW_006799077.1:0-200 GCF_000442215.2 Lipotes vexillifer | reverse complement strand
GCTGATTAAATCTCCACAACCAATTTGATGTACCCTGCATCTGTGGAATACCTGAATAGACAATGAATTATTCCAAATTGAGGAGGTGGACTTTGGGAGCAATGATATATATACTTTGTTCCCTTTTTCTCTTTTTTTGAGTGTGTATGTGTATGTTTCTGTGTGTGATTTTGTCTGTATAGCTTTGCTTTTACCATTTG
>NW_006799076.1:0-5212 GCF_000442215.2 Lipotes vexillifer | reverse complement strand
TGCTCTGCAACAAGAGAAGTCACCACAATGAGAAGCCCACGCACCACAACGAAGAGTAGCCCCTGCTCTCTGCAACTAGAGAAAACCCACGCGCAGCAACGAAGACCCAACGGGGCCAAAAATGAAATATAAATAAATAAATAAATTTATTTTAAAAAAAAGAAAAAGAAAATATGCCCAGACAGGAAAGAAATGGAAAGTTTGTTCAATACAGGATCAAGACCTGGAACAAAAGCATATGGGCCCCGGCAGAATCTGCTTGAGCGGTCACAGTGCCCAAGGGGAAACAACTCCAAGCGAGTCATTTAACCTCACTCCCCTTCGTTCTCTTGTTGGTATAATGCAGTGCTTCTGCAAACTCAATACATGTCAAAAAAAAGATCTGCAAGGCATTGTTTAAAACTGACCCTCTGGATTTCTTCCTGCATGCCTGTTTATTATTTATTAAGATGTACTGGGGGCAAGTCTCGAATGGTAGAAAAGATAAAAGGCAGACCTGCAAAGTGACAAAGTGGGGTTAAGCACAATGCAACAGGAGCTCTCCTACTAATCCAGGAGGACTTTACCTGTCAGTCAAATCTGTATTCATTATTTTTTTTCAAGATTAATAATGCTTTGTTAACTGAGCCAGCTGGCAGACATTAGAGCAGTGAGATGAGCTCTTGGGGGCATCTATGACCAGCTGATGACGTCCTGACCAATTTCAAAAGATGCTCTGAAGGATCATAAAGTTTAGTTCCATGTGTATTTTGATGATAGTTGCATCTATATTTAAAGCTTTCTGTCACTGGAAGGACTCTCGGTGTTGTCAGACTGTCTATTGGACGGGATGAGCTGCAACTTCTCAAAATTGAATGTCAATAAGACCAAAGCAATTTTGGTTGATTCATAGCACCAGCTTAAGCATATTCACTTGCACAGATTACATTTGACAGATAGTTACCTTCAGCTGAACTCTGTGGTTAGAAGCTTGGGCGTACTCTTGACAGTGAGCTTAGAGTTGATGCCTAATGTTTATTTCATAGCCTGTTTTACCTTCCCTAATACTGCATGTGTAAATCTATATTTAAATATATTCACAGTTGATGTTCTCGTCTGTCCATTGGTTATCTCTGGACAGAATGCTGTAACGATTCAGGTTCATTATTTGAATAAAAATAACGTGCCTTCACCCAGGTTTAATTTCATTAAGTCAGATGAGTGATGATTAAATGTAAGGAGTCTCCTTGAAGAGCAGTTGCACCACTATACCAGGAAAATGCCCAAGCGATGGGAGAATTCTTACATCTCTAATAAACTTAAAATCTTCAAAGTTTTGTGTGCTTATGAATACCAATAACATAGGCACACATTAATTTGTCATATCATTATTCCTTTATCTTCTGTTAGTTATTTAGATCCATGAGTTCTGTTAAAAGCTTAGGTATAGAATGATCCATTTCAAGACCATTTAGCCCTTTAAAGTGAATATAATGTAAATCACATATTCTAAAATACTTGCATTGAACTATAAAATACATATAACCCAATGTATTATAAAAGAAAAGCTCTGTTGCCATTTCTGAGTATTGAGATTGGGAAAATAATTAAGACTTGGGGTTTTATGTTCGGGAAGAGGTGCATTCTTCATTATGGCATTATATGCTCAACTTTTCAGTTATGTTAAATTCATTAAGATTCTGGTTGGGAAATTTAAGGGACATATAGATCTAATAATCTGAGCCTAAGTCTCCTGTTCTATACAAATAACACTGCAAAGCTCCAGAATCCCTTTATTTGACTAGGTGAATGGCAGTCGTGTTTACATCAGCCCCAAGCTAGTTTGGAAATAGTGATTTCAAAGCAAACATATTTTACCCATGCAGTTCCATGTTCTCTAGACTCTGTGATTTTTAAGACATCAAACCATTCAAATTATGCAGTTATACGTTTCACATAGGAGAAAAACTCATGCTGAAAACGGGTAAAATATTTTTCAAAATTATTTTCTCTACATTTGCTGGTATAATTTCTTACTCTTTTTAAAAACTGACAGTTTTTAAATTTTCCTCTTTTACTGACAGCTAGTAAATGTACTGACAGCTGAGAAGCAGGATGTAAATGTAAGTCACTATTATTTTGTCCACCTGATGCCTGAGTGTTGGTGGAAATGTTTGGTTATATTTTAAAATAAAAACTAAATAATTTCCAGTGGTTCTGAAGGGAAGATGTATAGAAAAAAAGTTCTCTGTAAATAAAAATGTGTTTGAGGCAAGATCTTAATGTATTTAGAAATACCATACTTTCCTCATTAGGGATGGGACAAGTATTTGTATTGAAGAAAATAGCCCAATTATTTAAGGTGTGCATTTACTTTCTGTTCCATTAGCTATAAATCTTCTCAGCATATAAATCTCTTTTAGAAATGAATGGAGAGTATATAAATGGAGAAAAGAAAGCAGGTTAAGAAGTTAATGTCAGATTAAGAATTTCTCCTGCTTAAATGTGAGTTAAGATTTAAAATTGTTTTATTGTCATTAGAAAAATCCTACTTAGTAAATTTATCCCTGGAAGAAATGCTATGTAAGTGGGTAAATTGATAGAAGTAAGTTGGGCCAACCCCAGCCAACGCTTTTATCATAAAAGGACTGATTCCTTACTTACTTTAAGAAGTGATTTGTCATTTCTCTGTGTTGTAAATAACAGCTGAGTTTCCAAGCACAAGGAGATAAATAAGTAGTAGTGTCCATTTATTTATAATTTAGATGGTGTTCATCCTTTTTATGGGTCCCAATGCTATTCTTTTTTTTAAATAAATTTACTTATTTATTTTTGGCTGGGTTGGGTCTTCGTTGTTGCGCGCAGGGTTTTTCTCTAGTTGCGGTGAGGGGGGCTACCCTTTGTTGGCGGTGCACGGGCCTCTCATTGCGGTGGCTTCTCTTGTTGCAGATCATGGTCTCTAGGCACGCGGGCTTCAGTAGTTGCAGCACGTGGGCTCAGTAGTTGTAGCTTGCGGGCTCTAGAGCGCAGCCTCAGTAGTTGTGGTGCACGGGCTTAGTTGCTCCGTGCCATGTGGGATCTTCCCAGACCAGGGCTCGAACCTGTGTCCGTTGCATTGGCAGGTGGATTCTTAACCACTGTGCCACCAGGGAAGCCTGGCCTGTAGTTCCTTTTAATTGTTTTATTCTGCTCCATCACTGCTTTTTAAATCCTTGTCCTTGCCCTACAGTTATATGTAGCTTTGTGAAAATTTGTCATATAAGATTAAAACTGATTTGCCTTTAGATATAGGGGTTCCAGTATCCCTTTGATTGTTTGAAGAATACATAGGGGGAGGCAAGGAAAGACCTGCATGATAAGTTACAAAAGACAGGAATTTCCTCACAGAAAAGCAGCAGGAGTTTCCTTGTTAAGGAACCTCAGCCAGTGGTGTCCCCAGCTTAGAAGTTGCCATCGGACTGCAGAGCGTTATGCAGATAAATCGTGGTTCTGGCTTGTCCTCTAATGTCATTCTTTGATTCCTCCCTCTGTTAACATGGCATTAGCATTTTGGTCTGACTGAGAGCAAGACCCTGTGCAAACGCCTTATGACGTGCAAAAAGCTGCTTTTATGTACAAAGTGAGCCGTTTTTCTGTTCACTGTGCCCATCATAGAAATTCGGCTTCTGTGTCTTAGATCACCTGGAATTCCTTTGCATTTGCAAGTTCCATTTGAAGTCCAAATATTAAAATACAAAGAGTGGAAATGACTTCTGTCCCCCAGACTACAAAACAACAAAGTTAGTTGGTTACCGGCAGCCAGAGTCAAAAGGCAGCATAACCCAGACACACAAAGTTAGTGGATTTCCAGTGAAAGATGAAATCCTTAAGGAGGAGATTCTTAAGGAATCACTTTAAAGTGATCTCTGAAGAAAGGAGAACATTGAAACAATCTCACTTACGGAAAAAGCAGCATTTCTTGCCAGGCACCTGTTTTCACTGACCTCTCGAACTGGAGTCACCTTTGGACCCCCTTGCTTTACATGAAAGGTAGATTTTGTTTTTTTCCCGAGAAAATAACAGTTATAATTAAACTCACTGAGTTAAATTTATAGAAATTTGTTGATTTTAACTTTAAACAGCCGTGTAACTGGATCTCGGCAGAAGGTAGTCAGTCCTGGGCAAGGATTTTCCCCCCTTTCCAATAACGCTATTCCAGGGGAAGCTAGTTATAGTGTGACACATGCCTGGTTCTCAGGAGATCCGGACAAAAGAGAAGGTTAGAGGGTCAGGAGAGCCTGATGCTATTCAACGAGATATTTGAGTCGAACTTCCGCACCAGAATTTTGCATCATATGGAATTCAGACAGTGTCAGAGTTGGGGGGAGGGGAGAAAGAGGAAGGGCGGGTAAAGGTGTCCTCGAAGGTTAAAAGTTAAGGTAAGGTCCTTTATTTCTGTCTCTGGTGGCACAGGGCCTTAAAGACGCTGTGACACATTTTGGAAGTGTTGCTTTAATATAGATTTTTGTGTTTGAGCATCTGTAAAGGGAACTGTTGGGTACTTAATGGATTCTGTGTTTGTCTACTGAAGTCACCACATGGCCAATATCTACCTCATTAATTTGTAAAGCACTTTGGCCCACCTGGAGAGTATGCACTGTATTAAAACCATTTTTTTACCCAGATTCTTCTTGTCTAATAATTATAAAATGTTCAGCATCTGAAGAAAACTGTCTGAATGCCAGAATACTGGTCTTGGAATAGTCCATGCAGAAAAATCTGGTCTCTGTTGAAGACTTTTTTCATCAGGTCAGATACACCAGACTCAACTGTGAAAATGGAAGATGGAAACTAAATCTTTAACAATGGATTCCATAGTTTGTTTTGACTGCCAGAATGTTATTGTCGTCGGAGTTTACTACTCTACGGCTTAGGAAAACCAAGTTTATGTATTCTGAGTAGTGTCTTCAACCATTTTCCTTGTAACCAGTGTCTTTATCAAGTTGATATTAGTTTTATAAGTGTTATTCATATTCAGATTTTTTTTTTTGTCTTTTCCAAATTACATCCTATTTACATTCATAGAAGTATGAAGTTTATCCACACTCTGGGTCCTTCATACTTTGTTTTCTCCTTTATGCCAAGTAATTAAATTACGTTTTTGTCTTTCTTTTTTTTTTTTTGTGGTATGCGGGCCTCTCTCTGTTGCGGCCTCTCCCGTTGCGGAGCACAGGCTCCGGACGCGCAGGCTCAG
>NW_006799075.1:0-354 GCF_000442215.2 Lipotes vexillifer | reverse complement strand
ATATTTTTGAAGTTCATCAACATTGTAGCATGTATCAATGCTTCATTCCTTTTCATGGCTGAATACCGTTGCATTCCATTGTATGTTTATATCACAATTTGTCTATCCATTTATTGGTTGATAGATATTTGGTTTGTTTCTGTTGTTTAGCTATTGTGAATGGTGCTGCTGTGAACATATGTGTACAAGTATTTGTTTGAGTACCTGTTTTCAACTTTTTGGGGCATATACCTAGGAGCAGAACTGCTATGGTAATTCTACGTTTAACTTTTTGAGAAACTGCCTTTTTTTCCTCAGCCACTGCACCATTTTATATGCCCGCCAGCAATGTATGAGGGTTCCATTTTCTCCACA
>NW_006799073.1:606312-606988 GCF_000442215.2 Lipotes vexillifer | reverse complement strand
CGTGCGCCACAACTACTGAGCCTGCGCTCTAGAGCCTGTGAGCCACAACTACTGAAGCCCGTGCACCTAGAGCCCGTGCTCCTAGAGCCCGTGCTCCGCAGCAAGAGAAGCCACCACAATGAGAAGCCCGTGCACCGCAACGAAGACAAAATAAATAAATTTATTAAAAAAAAAAAAAAAAAAAAAAAAAAAACACTTCAAAGTAGTGCTTTCCTGATTGGGAAAGGAAGGAAGTGAATACCATAAAAGAGAGGCATATGAGGAACTTTCAAGATATTGATAATGCACTATTTTTAAAGTTGGCCAGTGGGACAAAGATGTTTATTTTTCTTTTTTAAAGTACCCATATGTCCTATATGCTTTTTTGTACATATATTAGACTTCATTTTAAAATGATTAATTAAACTAAACGCTATTTATTCAACAAAGTATTTCTTGAACACCTATGTTCTGGATATTATGAGTGCTTTATGAACAAAGAAACGTCCCTGCCCTCACAGAGCTTATATTCTCTTATAGCTGAGGAAGAAGACAGAAAGCAAAATGCAGCAACACACACACACTTTTTTTTTTCATTGTAAGAGCAGAGAAAGGGTTATCAGGAGTAGGGCAAATTGTAGTATGAAACACTCACTGGATTACTCTTGAGATGTTAAAAAGGAAAAACCTACTTCCT
>NW_006799073.1:599348-606234 GCF_000442215.2 Lipotes vexillifer | reverse complement strand
TAGGGAAAAAACCCAGTTCTTCCCTACTATTTTTCTCCTGGGAATCTCCGTTACTACTCACACAGAACACTTCACTCTGGTCACCAAATGTGTAGCAGTTTCCCCCAGCACCACCAAGCAATTCCCTGACACCGGCAGGAATTCAGCTCAATTCTGACACTGTCTACCTGGAGCAAGCATCAGATTCCACAGATTAAGGGCTCAGTCCCACGAGACTGATACTTCCCCAAATTCAGATATCAGTCACAAGCCCAGGTTACCCCCCGTGCTTCTGACTGGCCAGCTACAGACTGGGAGTTCCAATGACCCCCTCCTTAGGTTTGCTTAATTAGCTAGAGTGGCTCACGCAACTCAGAGAAACATTTACTTACTAGATCAAGTTTATTGTAAAAGGATATAACTCAGGAACAGTCAGATGGAAGAGAAGCATAGGACAAGGTATGTGGAAAGGGGTGTGGCGCTCCCATGCCCTGTCCAGTGGCTTCCATGCCACTCTCCCAGTACCTCCCCGTGATCGCCAACCTGGAAGTTCTCTGAACTCCGTACTTTGGGGATTTTATGGAGGCTTCATCATGTAGGCATGATCGATCATTAACTCCATTTTCAGCCCTTCTCTCTTCTCAAGAGAATGGGTGGCAGGACTGACCAAGCTTCTAACCATGGCTTGGTCTTTCCGGTGACCAGCCCTCATCCAGGAGCCCACCCAGTCACCTCATCAGAACAAAGACATTCATCACCCAGGAAATTATAAACGTTTCAGGGGCTCCATGTCAGGAACTGAGGGCAAAGACCAATATATATTTCCTATTATCTCACAGTAAAAACTCTTAGGTTTATACCAGTTTATAAGAAACTAGGGGGAAAAAATCTAAGAGATGAAACCATCAACAATATGTTAAAAGAAAACCATTCTCTGTTTCCAGTATTCTTGAGAATGTCAAGTAGACTATCTAGCCATTAAAAGTTCTCAGAATTTTAAAAAAAACTTAGCACATCTAGATGCTTTTAGAATATCTGTTGAACAAATGATTGTTTATACATGAAATCTGTCTTAACCATCTCATTTTCTGTGCTAGTATTTTTCATAAAATGAACAAATTTTTTAAAAGAATTTATGAAAATGGCTGAACTCTCAGTTACCCTTTCATCTATTATATGTATTTCTTTATCTGATGTCAATTTTCAAACAGAACAACAAAAAAATAGAACATGCTGCAGAGAATAAAGAAATCTAAACTATGAGAGAAGAAAGAAAAACCTGAGCTGTTCAGGAACTCTATGCTGACTGAATCAGAGACTACATTCCTGCACCTGAAGATGTTCTTCACCCAGTAACATGGCAAATTACTTGTCCATCATCCAGTCTCAAGCATGAGGCTTTGGCTGTTATCCAGTAAAATGAATGTCACTTAAACATTTCTGCTTTCAAATCTTGTATCTAAGAGTCCTGTAATAGCATGAACTGTCTAGAAACTGAATTCTTTTCATTCTTAATGGTCTATACTTTCTTTGATACTTAAAAGTAAAAATGCACTAGGTTACCCACAACAATTACTTTTATCTAAGTACCTGAACCACTGGAGAGGAATACCTGCTAAAACTACACTATATCAATTATAGAAATTGGTAAAACAGAAAATAATGGTTTTGGAAGCTTTAAGGAAGTTTGAAGCATTCGAAACCAGGAGACACCACATCAAGAACTGTTTTCATTTTACTTATGGGACTTTAATAAACCCTCATAGGAAATAATCTCCAGCAGAGTTTAAAAAAATAAATTCCAATGTCACTATTTCAGTCTGTAATAGCAAAAAATTTATAGAGCCAGACAAAAACTGTTTTGTCTTGACTGTGCCACTTTCTAGCTATGTTACTTTGGGTAAATCACTTTATTTTCATGAGCCTCAGTTTCTCTATTTGAAAATGGGAATAATACCGTCTGTCTTCTAATGAAGTAACAAATACAACCTTGATCCGCTAATAAGCACCAGCACCCTAGGGATTAAGTTATTCTCCCTGGGGCCCCTCCTCCCATTTAGTTCATCTACTCTGTAATCAACCAAAACACTAAACAACTAAGAACTGATAAAAACACACAGTGAACTGAACACGTCAGATTTATACATTTTATTGCATGCAAAGTATTCATCAATAAATTCAAAAGGCTTGCAAAAAAATAAACTAGTGACAACAGGTAATATATCTGAGACACCACTGCATAATCAGTAAATGCCAGTCATTATTAAGAAGCCTGAAAACCAACATCAGCTCACCCGTTTTCGAAATTTCTCGAACAATCTAAAACATGCTTAGTAATTCCTTAGTCCCTTCAGACTTCCTAACATCCTTCTGTCCCTAACTTCTTGGGAGTATTTACTCCATCATTTCAGATTTCTGCTGGTTATCCTTCCCCTCCCTAGTCTAAAAATAATAAGGCCAATAACAGTAATCGTGATTAGCAGTAGTCATGAACAGCCAACATTTTGTGACAGGCACTATCACTTGATATGTATATATCACCAAAGTCTCTCAAGGACCATATGAAGTAGATACCTTTTTTTTTAACTTATTTTATTTAAAGTATAGGTGATTAACAATGTTGTGTTAGTTTTAGGTGTACAGCAAAGTGATTCAGTTATACGTATAATGTATCTATTCTTTTTCAAATTCTAGATAAAGAAACTGACTTACAAAGAGGATGCTGCTTTCCAAGGTCAAACATCTGGCCTGAGTCATTCCAAAGTCACTGTTCATTATTAACACTCACACAACCGTCTAAGTTACAAGGACATGAAAATGGAGTTATCTGGGCAGGGATATTATTGTCCAGGTTTTGCTGTTTTGTTACTATTCATTAATTTAAAAAAATAAAATTTAATAAACATGTAAAATGAAAGTCAATGAGATACAAATCTATAAAGGAAGAAGACACAGGATCTGTTTTTCTTCTCTTGACAAGGCTCCTGAAGGTAGAAATACATCTAGTTCTTAAAGCTGAGGCAGTTTAATACATAGTATGGTCTCTAACTCGCAAAATGGAATGCCAATTCAGTTATTTTCTGTTGTACAACTTAGTGGCTTAAAACAACCTTTCACTGTAGTTGTTGAGTCTGCAATTTAGGCAGGGCTTGGCAGAGACAGCTCTTCTCTGCTCTACGTGGGCACCCACTGGGGCAGCCTGGTGGGGATCTAGAGGATTATGATCTGCTTTTAGGATGGCTCACTTGCACAGCTGGCAAGCTGATGCTGGATAGCAGTTGGGTGCTCAGCTGGGGCTGAGGGCCAGGAGCTTCAGTTTCTCTCTTACACGGGCCTCTCACTTGGGCTGGCAGCTAGGTTCTAAGCATCTATCCCAAGACAGGAAGGTGGAATTACATGGCATTTCAAAGACCTAGCCCCAGAAGTCATATGGTTTTGCTGGAGCCACGCTCTACTGGTGGAGACAGTTATAAAGGCCTGCCCTGGTTAGGTGATGGGGACACAGACCTCACCACTAGGTGGAAGGAATGTCAAGGTCACATTGTAAGAACATATGGGATGAAAGATACGATTGCAGACATCTTTGGGAAACACAATCTACCACACCAATGGAACAGTTATGTTCAGAATATATTGAAATTGACTTTTTGCTGGTGTTTATTGGTCTTTATTATGTAGACTTTTCCTGCAAAAAGCAATAGGTAAAGAGATGGAAAATAACCTTGAGGAACTCCCTGGCGGTCTAGTGGTTAGGACGCTGTGCTCTCACTGCCGAGGGCATGGGTTCAACCCCTGGTCAGGGAACTAAAATCCCACAAGCTCTGTGGTGGCGTGGCAAAAAATAATAATAATAACCTCCTCTGTGATGAAATGAATTCAGTGGCCTACAAGTAATTACCTTCAGGGCCAAATGACAGAGAAAAAGAGAAAAAAGGATGGGTAGGTACTTCCCAGAATAAAAAAGATGATAAAATAAGGAAACTGAGCAATCTCTCAATAAAAATTAAACATATTTGAGCTGGAAGAAACTTTGACATCACTTAGTCCACTGCCTTAATTCTAGCAACTACCAGAAAATTGAGCTTTTCTCACATACCTTACAGTGAAGATTAGGGAAATCTCTTAATTTTAGTAAAACTCTAAAATGCATAAATTTTTATTCATTCATTTCATTCCCTATTGTCACTAGCAATGAAAATGCTTAAAAATGAAAATGCATCAAATACGTTCAGAGTTAACAGGGTAAGGGAAAAGCTGAGGCACCTGCATCCTGTTTCAAACCCTTTTAAGAAGGGTTTATGAGCAGAGAGAACAACAGATTACATAATAGATGTGGTGGAAAAAAAAAAGATGAATCAAACCCCTGAGGCACACAGGAAAAAAAGAAATGGGGTAGCTAGAAACCACCCAAAGCTCTAGGGCTTTCACCAGCATGCTGTACTGTATGCTCTTTAAAAACATTCTTATACAAAGAATTCATCCTTAAACCACAGTCCTATCTCCACATACTAGAGCTAGAAATAGCTCCAGAGATATCTAATTCAGTGCTTTCCAACATTTTCAAGTATAAGAACCTTTTTTTAAGAGTAAAACTTCTGTGGCCATCCATATGAAAACTGTTGTGATTTTATTATCTGGTTATGAGAAAAATCAATAATGACAGAAATACCACGAACTCACTAACACCTCTACTAAACGCTACTGGTCTGTTACAAGCGCAATAGCATGTACATGAGACATTCGATTTAGGTGAAGTTCTTAGGAAACACTGAATACAATGTCAGGTACTGGTAAACATGAAATAAACCATATTTGAAAAGACTGAGACCAGTAATTTTTAAGAACTTCCTTTTTTAGGTATGTTACAGTAGGATTTCCCCTGCTGTGCTTATGGTTGGACTCAACAACTAATCTCTTCCAACACAAGTTCTGTAATTCTCTTATAAATTATTAAAGGCATTCCCCTTCCTTTTAACTTACATCTTAAAGATTTAAAACTGGTTTGGGACAATATAGATGCATGTTTCTATTTTATAAAAAAGTAAGAATCCTCTTACTTGTTGATGACAATTTTATTATCACCATCCAGGAGTTACCTCAATAGGTAAATGGCTTGCTTAGCTATTAGAAAGACAGGCTAATGGCAGTAATTCTAAATCTAAGATCTTTATTTTAGGCAGCTGTTCTCTAAAAATCTATATGTGATAACTCTACAGTTTGGCAATGATCACAATAGTTTAAAAGTCCTGACAGCTACTTTACAGGCTTTACAGGGAAACCATGTGTGAGCACTTGCAACATGGGCTCCCCATCCAGGAAGAACTCCCAGGATACTGCCAACAGGCACATATGCTTTCAAGGCCCATGGACTATATGGAGAGAGCTTGACAGAAAGAAAGCTAATTGCAAAACAAGACTGTAAAGAATGGTGCCTAGCCTAAGAGTGAAATGTTTCCAAGACAGCTGCCAAGTTTATGAAAACACAGCACCCCTCCTGCTTAGTTTGTGGTGAAGATGGCCATTTCATGGCAGACTGCATCCATGAAGAGAATCCACAGCTAATAATGCAGAAGCTATGACAGCCTTAGGAGAACTATGGAAAACCAGGAATGAAACAAAGGCCACGAAAAAGACTAGGTTTATGTATTGAACCAACAAGATGTGGGAGGTGTGTGTGTGTGTGTGTGTGTGTGTGTGTGTGTGTGTGTACACACATAGATAATAAGGAATTGGCTCACACAATTATGGAGTCTGAGAAGTCCCAAGATCTGCAGTCAACTGGCTGGAGACCCAGGAGAGCCGATGATGTGGTTCCAGTTTGAGTCTGAAGGCCTGAGAAACAGGAGGGCTGATGGTTTAAATTCCAGTCTGGGAGCCAGCAGCCTTGAGATCCAAGTAGAGCAAAGTTTCAGCTCTCATCCAAAGGCAAGGAGGACTGAGGTCCCAACTCAAGCAGTCAGGCAGGAGGAGTTCTTTTTTACTCAGCCTTTTTGTTTGAGGTCTTCAACTAATTGGATGAGGCCCACCCATATTGGGGAGGGCAGTCTGCTTCACTCAAGACTACTGATTCAAATGTTAATCTCATCCAGAGACACCCTAACACACCAGGAATAATGTCTGACTAAATATCTGGGCACCCTATGGCCAAGTCGACAGATAAAATCAGACATCATCACAGCTTACTTGACTCTGATTTGCCTACTCTTCCCAGACAACCAAGAAGGGGTCGAAACAGAGTTCAAAACCTGGTGACAAGTACCAGGCAGAGGAAAACTGACCCCTTCACTAGGCAACTACCTTTTGGCTCTTCCCTTAATAAGAGTGAACATGAGCAGAGGACTACCTCCCAATCTGTGGGACAAAAGACCAGGGAGAGAGCAAAGACTCTGAAGATGATGACATGCAAACGGCTGGAGATTCAGTTATTAGCACAGGGACACATCACTGACTGAAAGTAAACTGTCCTTCAATGTCTTTAATCAAAAGATAGCTGCTTCCAAAACACACACATGCACAGAGCACATCAGAGACCTCTCCAGAAGGAGAAAAATCTTAGCCAGAGATTGAGCCCTTTGGGTACAATGGAGCCAGTGCTGGAAGAAAGGAGACTCTCTTTAAAAAAAAAAATCATGGGCTCACATAACTCAGACCTTGTGAAACCAGGATAATAAGTCAAGCTGTTGGAGAGGGCTGTAGTCACCTCAAGGCTCAACTAATGTAGGACTCCCTTCCAAGCTCACTCATGTGGTTGCTGGCAGGCCTGGCTTCCTTAACATGTGGCCCTCCTCATAGGCTGCTTGAGTGTCTGCACAGCATGGCAAATGGCTCCCCTCTATGCAGGGTTGCCTTGCATCATGGCAGGTAGCCTCCTACAGAGGGAGTGAGGAGAGAGGGAGAGAGGGAAAGA
>NW_006799073.1:594884-599301 GCF_000442215.2 Lipotes vexillifer | reverse complement strand
GGGAGAGGGGGAAAGAGGGGGGGGGGAATACCCAAGATAGAAGACGAAGACTCCTTATAACTTGATCTGGGAAATGACATCTCATTATTTCTGTATTCTCTTCCCTAGAAGTGAGTCACTAAGTCCACCCCACACTCAAGGGGAGAATTAAGCTCCATCTTTTAAAGAAAGGAGAATCAAAGAATTTGTACACAGTTCTTTAAAACCACCACAGGGACTAAAGGAATTACTGAGGGGAAAAAAAGAAAAAAAAAAAGTATCTGGGTAAGTTATTAAGACATCAATGGACGTTTTATTCTCACTGTATTCCCCAATCCCCAAGAAAACAGTCCTTGCCTCAAGGGAGGTTTGTGTTTGTTTTCTGAAAATGTGAACTCCTTGAGGAGATTATCTGAGGGAAGGGTGGAAACATAGTGCCTTTGAGGGCAGAAAGGTAGAAACTAGAAGAAAAAAGGGGGTAATTTCATTGGGAAGAGGAAGGAGAGCTTTGGGACTCACAAAAAGAGGGGCCTTGCAATTCCACCTCCTAGCAGTGTTCTAGATAAAGGACAGGTGACAAGTCTTTACAGGGAAACGGGTATGTATTGTACCTGGGAAAGCTGAAACCTCTGCACCAGAATCCCCATACCTGGCAAAGATTCTTGCGCCTCAAGTCAGCCGTAACTATTAGAGCCACCAAACACCAAGGACCAACATCCTCTTAAATAACATGCTTACCAGGCACAGCCACAGTGGACGTAAAATAACCTTCCACCCTTCTCCTGGTTCCTCACAAGCCTCTCAGATTCTTGTACAACCCTGAGGAGGGGTGGATGCCCATTCTTAAACCCTAAGATTGAATTTTTCATCAGTTTGATAGGACTGGGGGGAGAGGGGGTGTCCCAAGGTTGGATTTAACTTCATTTAAAATAAATAATATATATAGTAACGTTTCATGGTTACCTGATATTGTGAAATAAGATTCATACTGACTATATGGTCAATTAATTCACTACCTTATGGATATCTTTTACAATTCACTAATCTTGGTGGTTTCAAAAAAAGTTCCAAAGAAGTTGCTCCATCAAAATAGTAAGATTTTTCCATCACCAATATATTACTCCCAAATTTTTCCAGGCTTTACTCTCCTAACATATAGAATATTAAGCAATTAATTATATATCCATGTGTATCTGCCTGGGTTTGCTACCCTCTCTGAAAAAATCCTGGCCTTGGACTTCCCAGGTAGTCCAGTGGTTAAGACTCCAGCCTTCCACTGCAGGGGGCACGGGTTCCATCCCTGGTCGGGGAAGTTCCGCATGCTGCGCAATGCGGCCAAAAAGAAAAAAAAATTCCTGGCCTTGTGGGAAAGCCATCCATTTAGGTTGGGGATTCACAGTTTCCATAAAAAAGAAAAATCAATTCTACCACATAATTCACAAGTCACTTACCTGCTCTCTCAATAGATCCAACCATAACCAGCACTGCAGATTACCTATACTTCAGGATCTTGACCTAAAATATGTCCTAATTGTGTGCTATTCAACCTTTATAAAAACCTAAATGAAAAAATACATTTTTGGTAGATTATGAAAGAACACAGTATATAATCCATTCTTCTCGATTTGCTGCTTTCAAAACTACTTTTAGGTTATACAGTTCTTTCTTTCAGATAGATTCTCAGAATATAAAACAGATAGTTAGAAGCAGAAGATGCTAGAATAGATAGGTCTCCTTGGAGAATGGCCGATTCTAGGCCTAAGGAGAAAACATACAAGATGTGTCCAATGAGGAAGCTACTCTACTGGAGTCGTGTCAAAAAGATCCAAGAGCCAATTTAGAAGAGACTTCCACTGATCAATATGAACATCAACATGAAAAATAACCAAGCTGGATGGAAATTCATTGCATACGTTTAAATCCACAAGTTGATAATATTATTATTAATAAAATAAAGAAAGAAAGCCAGTCACCTTTGGAGCATGCTAGGAAACCAATTCATATTGAAATCTGCTATAAAAAAAAGAAAGGGGTAGGGGGACAAGCATTTATCCTGCTTTTCCTTCTACAAACTGTACCTAAGGAAAATTTAACAGTCAATGAAGAACAGATCAGTTGCCAAGGAGCTGGTCGTGCAAAGAGGATGTGACTGCAATAGGACAGCAAAAGCAAGTTTTGGGGGTAATGGAAATGTTCCTTACTCTTCTTGTAGTGGTGGTTATAGGAATCTATACATGTGTTCAAATGTCATGGAACCGTCAATTTGCATGTTAACTTCAAAAAAAAAAAATTAAGTCAACAAGGGAACTTCTCTTTATAAAAGCACTCCAGCTAGTAATGAAGAAGGAATGAAAGATTTAGAATGTCACCATTTGTAACCTCAAATGAAATTATAGACACATTACTATGAGTTCCTAACAGCAAAACAAAAAAAACAAAGTGGCCTTGATGGGACTACACACCACTCCTATTATGTATTCTTTCAAAAACAAACAAACAAACAAACAAAAACCAATAAAACCTGAATCTCATCAAGTCTCTAAAACTAGTTCTAACTACAAATTTATAAGACACACAGGGAATAGAGAAACATGGTAAATGATACCATGGGGAGAGAGTCAGCAATATTCAGACTGTGGAAAAACTGGTCAGTGGTTGCCAGTTGGTCAGTGGGGACAGAAGGGAATTTGGGGGAGTGATGAAAATGTTTTATATTATGATTGTAGTGGTGGTTACACAACTGTGTGCATTTGTCAAAATTCAGAAAACTGTACACTAAAATAGGTAAGTTCCATTATTATAAATGTTATCAATATAAATTATACCTCAACCTTTTAGAAAATTAAAAATTCAGATTGTGGGAAACTCTTAATAACAAGCATGCTTTCTTTAACAAATTAACAGCATGGGGGGGAAAGAGACAGAATGGGGAAACTATAGATTTTTTTTAAAAACTTAAGATCTAATCAACAAATTGCCAGTTCTGAACCTTATGTGGATCCTGATTTGAACAATTTTTTTTATAAATAGTCAACTGTGGATATCTGAACACTGATGACATATTTAATGATATTAAGGAAATACTGCTAATTTTCAAGTTACTGTTAATGGAATTGCGGTTATGTGCTTTAAGAGTCCCTATCTTTTCAACAATACATACTAAAATTATACAGATGAATAATATGTACAGAATACACTTCAGGTGAAGTATGTGGGTATACAGGTGAAATGGGAATTGAGCTGATAATTGTTCAAGCTGGGTGATGAACAATTCAGGTTCACTGTAGTATTCTAAGTTTATCTGTATTTGAAATTCTCCATATTAAAAATATACATACATACAGAAAAGTAAATCTAGAGCCTTAGAGGCGAGCTAGCCTGCTTAACCCTTTTCTGACTACTACTGGCATCCCAACCCCCAGGAAGCCCTTGAATTACTGCCAAGGAACCTCTGGGCTCTTTTTGAACACTGCTGAAAACCACTGCTTGAGCTAGTCTAGGTTTAATTCTTGAATAAAACATTACCATGAAAATACCGAATACTCTGACCATCCTCTCCTGGGCTCCCCCCACCAGAGCGTCTGCTTTCACAGAATTCAATTCTGGCATTTTGCCCTAGGTTTTCACCGACACATGCTACAAGAAACAGCTTTACCAAAACCACTGCCTTTCTGTAGGGATACTGCTGAGGCAAACACTACCACAAAGAAACTCTGCAATATTCCTCTTTTTCAATGTAGATTAGAAGACATTCCCCTAGTTTTCCACATAAGTACCTCCAGAGCCTGTTTCTCACCAAAGAGTGTACTCGCTGTATAGAGATCTGTCTCCCAGAAATAAACACTCCTTGTTTGATGACTACCTACAGAAAGACTGCAATGGACAGATAATACTGCAAAGAGAGAACATCCAAAAGACAAAGCTGTCTGGTTTACTTCTACACCATGTACTGTAACATTCTATTGCCATCTGCACATTTCACTCAACATGGTCTCTCTGGGTTATCTCATTCTCTTCCATGACTTGCATCACTAAGTGTTTGCTGTTGACTTCTAAATCCATACCTCAAGCCCTAATCTCTCTCCTCAGCTCCAGACCCATGTTTTCATCTGCCTGGTTAAAGATGGTACATTGAAGCACTTTACACTCCATATAGCTAAAATAAACTCATACTCTTACCCTTCTGAACTTGCTCCTGGATCTGCTGCCTCAATTAAATGTGTTCCCATCCAACCCACTATTCAAGCTAACAGCTCCTCAAGATACTGTGAAGAAAAGGAAAAGGCCAGCCATAGACTAAGGGGAAAAAATCTGTAAAACACATACCTGATAAAGATGTTTCAGAATATATAAAGAATTCTTATAACTATTATATAAGAAGACAAAAAAGTGACAAAAAATGGGCAAAAGATTTGAATAGGAAATCACAAAAGAAATT
>NW_006799073.1:587515-594874 GCF_000442215.2 Lipotes vexillifer | reverse complement strand
AGGAATGCCAAACAAAAACATAATGATATCACTGCACACCCTCAGAATGGCAAAGGGGGTACATATATGTCAAAATTTATCAAATTGTACATTTTAAATATGTGCAGCTTATTGTATACCAATTACATACCTCAATATAACTTAAAAAGAATGCCAAGCATTGGCAACGACATGGAGCAAATGGAATCCCATACATTGTGCTAGTGGGAAGGCAAAATAGTACAGCCACTTTGGAAGACAGTTTGGCAATTTCTTAGAAACCTAAATGTGCACTTACCATAAGACCCAGCAAGTCCACTCCTAGGCATTTACTCAAGAGAAGTGAAAACATATGTTTGCACAAAGACTTATTAACTCACCTGTTCGTAACAGTTGTATTCATACTAGCCAAAAACAAGCAACAAGCCATCAACTGGTGAATGAGAAACAAACTGTGGTAAATTCATACAATGAAATGCTCCTCAGCAATAAGAAGAAATTAACTACAGTTACAAACAATAACATGAATGAATCTCAAAAGCATTATGCCAAGTGGAAGAAGCTAGACACAAAAGACTACAAGCTGAATGATTCACTAATATGAAGTTCTAGAAAAGACAAAACTATAGTGACAGGAAAAAAAGACCAGTGGTTACCAGAACCATGACTGCAAGGAAACATGAGCAAATGCGTGTGTGTGTAGGGGGGGAGGCGGCAGGACAGCCGTGTTCTATATCCTAACTGCAGTGGGTGTTTACACAACTGTATACATTTGTCAAAACTCCTCAAATTGTATACTTAAAATTGGTGACTTTTATCATATGTAAATAATACCTCAGTAAAGCTGATTTTTAAAAACACTGGAAGGAAAGGGAAAATAAAAATACTCAAACTAAGGATAGTCACAGCTATCATTTATTGAGTTCTTAATGTATGTCAGGTAACATTATCATGTATTTTACATTCATTATCTCAATGAATCCTCTCAATAAGCCATCCAGGGACTTCCCTGGTGTCGCAGTGGTTAAGAATCCGCCTGCCAAGGCAGAGGACACGGGTTAGATCCCTGGGCCGGGAAGAGTCCACATGCTGCAGAGCAACTAAGCCGGTGCTCCACAACTACTGAGCCTGTGCTCTAGAGCCCACAAGACACAACTACTGAAGCCTGCATGCCACAACTACTGAAGCCCGTGCGCCTAGAGCCCATGCTCTGCGACAGAGAAGCCACCGCAATGAGAAGCCCGTGTACCGCAACGAAGAGTAGCCCCCGCTCACCGCAACTAGAGAAAGTCCGCGTGCAGCAACGAAGACCCAACGCAGCCAAAAATAAATAAAATAAAATAAATAAATTTATTTTTAAAAAATAAGCCAATTCATTGAATCATCCAACAAAGAGCTACTGAGTACATATTATATGTGAGGCAATGTTCTAAGTGCTGGGAACAGAATAGCAAGGAAAACAGACAAAAATCTCTGTACTCACGCAGTTTATATGCTACTAGAGGACAGTAATAATTCTACAAGGTGAGTACTATCATTACCTGCATCTGGCAAATACTTTGTCCAAGAGCCCAAAGCTAGTATTAGGAAGAGCTAGGTTTCAAACTCTAATTCAGGATTTCACAACCTCAGCATCACTGACAATTTGAGCAGGACAATTCTTCGGTTCGGAGGTTGTCCTGTATGCTGTAGGTGTTCAGCAGCATTCCTGGACTCTACCCAATAGATGCCCCGCGTTGTAACAACCAAAAATGTCTCCAGACATTGCCAAATGCCCCCTGGGAGGGAAAATCATCCCTCGTTGAGAACTACTGCATAATTTCTAAACTGACACAACAGCCCAAGCATTTAAAAACATCTTTCTTCCCACACCTGACACTGGCCCTGAATTCACCTCACCTAAGACTTCATCATTTGTCAGTCTACATCCCAGCTCTACTCTCTATCATTTCAACAGTCACACGACTGCCAAAATTCACCTTCTAAACCCTCAGACCCTAGATGAAATGTCTGTAGAAACTGCCCTCACTACCAGTACGAAGAATTACTATAAACTCTTTGTGTACATACAAAGTCAATTACACCACCTTATTTTTGTGTCTGTCTTCCCCACTAATGTGCGAGCTTTTCCCCAGCAGGGGCCGTATCTCATTCATGTCTATAACCCTAGTACCCAGAACTAGAAAGCATTTGAAGGTTGTTTTTAATTCAACTGTAATTCAAACAAATTACATACATACACACACACACACACACACACACACACACACACACACCCCCCACAAATCATACAATAAAGCTTTAATCAACATGAATCCTATTAGGACATGAATCCTAAACAAATGGGTCTTGCTCCTAATAGGATCTGAAAGGATTCTCTAACTAATAACCCAAACTTTATTAACAAACATATTGAAGCCTTCAGAATTTTCCAAAACCACAAAGAGATCAAGTTTCCTAATCTTAAAATTCCTCTCAGTCTAGTAGTTTGTCAGGGGCATTAAATAGCACCACATTATTTTGGACCACCAAAGCCCCATCCCACACTACCTCCCTCTTACCACCAATGCACTTGTTAGTTCAGATGCTTTTACTGAGCACCCCCTCAGTACTAGGGGCTCAACGAAGAACCAAGGAAGGGAAACAAATGCTTAGTGGTGGGGGTGGAGGGAAGACACAAAGAACTGGTAACTGTGGGCCATGTGGTGCTTATTCAAATTATCTCAGTTTTTCTTAAACTGTCTTATAGTTTGGTCCACTAGGAATGTTCTCAAAAGATAACTCAGCCACTAAACTAATGTCTATCAAAAAGAATGACTTAATAGCAACGATCCTAAAATAAAAATCACATTTTTGGCAACTGTTTTCTAAAATGGAATAGGATATACAGTGTAACAGTCAACAACTCTACACAGCAGGCCAACTCAAAGGGATATTTAAGGCTACATTCAGCAATTAATTCACCTTGCAGTGTTCACCAGGAAGTTGTATCATTTGATGTTGAGAATTTTATGGCCACAGTATACAACTCATAAAAACAGCTATAAATAATTTCTGGCTACATCTTCTCTCTATAATCCACCTTTAGAGCTTACCTGGCCATTATTTTTTCTATTTTTAGAGCAATCCCAGACCTGCTCTCTGAAGAAAATCTTGGTCTCATCCACAGGATCTCTTTAGAGATGTATGCTGGCTGTCCATTCAGGTCAAAATGCTGACTCAATCAGGATCTGACCTTAGACATGCGGAATGTGTGCCCTCATTGGTGCCTGATGCTTACCAAAACTTGATTACAGAAATAATATTCATGGAACAAATTATTCATTCAATAATTCTATCAAACGTTCTCTAAGTGCCAGGCACCATTCTAGGTGCTGAGGATAAGCAGAGTCCCTACAGCTTACTCATTCCTCCTTATCTCTGAACCAAGCCAAACCATCAGTGAGCAGTATACCTAAATCCAGTTGCTCTGGCTCTTCGGAGGATGTTCACTGGTATTACCTAAACCTGGATTGAGAAGCATTATAAGAAGCAATCTGAAAAAACAACAACAACAAAAAACTTCCTACTATATTTGTCATTGGGTTTATTTTCCCCCACAAAACCACAGTGTCCCCATTATGAAAACCAGTGAGAGAAATTTTTCTCTAAAAGTCAAAAAAAGTGTGCCTCTCTTAAACATGTGTTGGATTTTACAGACACCATGAACCTGCAAGTTGAGCTTTATTTTCTTCTTAGCTTTTGTTCTAGGAAACTCAGAGCCAAATATGGAACCTACCTTTGGTAACTGTGCAGTGCCTTCTAGTCTATATACAAACTTTGCCACTGATTTAATTTCATTACTATTCTCTCATGTTTTTTGCCTTAATATCTTTATTTTTAATCCTTCATACTGTATATATTTTGAAAAGAAGTGGGAAATAAAAGGTATTTAATAGGTGCTTTTTTTTTTTTTTTGCAGTACGCAGGCCTCTCACCGTTGTGGCCTCTCCCGTTGCAGAGCACAGGCTCCGGACGCGCAGGCTCAGCGGCCATGGCTCACGGGCCCAGCCGCTCCGCGGCATCTTCCCGGACCGGGGCACGAACCCGCGTCCCCTGTATCGGCAGGCGGACCCTCAACCACTGCGCCACCAGGGAAGCCCTAATAGATGCTTTTTAACCTAAAATTTACTGTATACTTTCTATGTACCAGGCACTATACTAAGCATTTTACAACCCTATAATGGCTGAACTATTATTATTTCCGTTATACAGATGAAGAAGCTGGGGCTCAGAGAGGTTTATTAACTTGCATATGATCTCACAACGTGTATCTGACAGAGCTAAGGTTCAAATTCAGCTCAAACCATTACACCTAGGTGTATCTACAGTCTATCATAGGAACAAACAAAGCAGAGAAGAGGAAGGTGAAGGAGAGGTTAGAAAGTTTGCACAGAAGATGTGATGTTTGAGGGAAGTCTTAAAGGTGGGGAGCTTGCCAAGGAACGGGGAGAAAGTATTTCAGAGAGAAAGAGAAATCATGTGCAAAAACCCAAACATAAGTTCTGGGAATGGCAAACAGGACATAGAGTTACATTCAGCAATTAGTTCACTGTGAAGTGTTCACCAGAAAGTTAAGTCAATTGATTACTGGACGTTTAGTAGATCCATCATTGAGAATTTGGCCATTATTGAGTACATGGCCACAGTACTCAACTGTGGCTGGAAAGATAGATAGAAGTGAAATAAAGGCAGTCTTTTTTTTTTTTAATTGAAGTATAGTTGATTTACAATTTTGTGTTAATTTCTGCTATACAGCAAAGTGACTACATTCTTTTTTTTTATATTCTTTTCCATTATGATTTATCATAATAGAGGGCAGTGTCTTTTTATGATTACGCTAAAAAGTCTGAATTATGTTCAATAAACAAGGGGAACCACATAAGGATCTTAAGCTTGAGAATTAGAAGATCAACTTGCACAGTATGTGAATGAATTACAGATTCAAGGTAGGGAACCCAGTCAGGAGGCTACTCCAGGAGTCTGGCAGTGGGGTAATGAAAGTTAAACAAGGGCTATCAAAAAGAAAATATAATGCAAGCCATATATGTAATTTTTACTTTCCCAATAGTTATGTTAGAAAAAGTCAAAAAAAAAAACAAACCTGAAAATAATTTGAGTAATACTTTTATTTAATACAATATATCTAAAATATTATCTCATGAAGTAATTGACATAAAAATTAGTAATGAGAAATCTGCCATGTACTTTTTGTACTAATCTGAAATTTGGTGTGTTTTTTAATACTTAGATATATGCCTCACTTTGGACATTAAATTTTCATTGGAAAAATTTGATCTGTATTTAGATTTCATAATTTACAGATGAAAAAGCAAATTCACATACCCAAGTTGTTCCAGACATAAACATTTTCCAGTAATTAAATATCGGTTTTAAAATTTAAATTAATTACAATTAACAATATTTATTAAAAATCCAGTTCCTCAGTCATGAGAGCCACATTTTGAGTGTTCCACAGCCATATATGGCTACCACATTGGCCCATACAGGCCTAAAGAGTGACAAAGGAACTTTGGCTGTTTGCACCTTCCACCATCAGCATTTCACATCTACCTACTGTTAAGGTTTACTGTGTATTAACATCAATAACTTAGCAAGAATTAACTATTACAGTGGTCCTACTGGTCACATCCTCACTACTGTAACTTACTTTCTCTAGGCCAATGCCTACATCCATGAATGACTACACAGAATTGCTATGTAGTACCTGACATATGGAATGTGCTCAGAAATGCTTGTGGAATGGATGCATGCTCTTCATTACTCAAGGAACAATGCACTTGCTGCAGACTACCTAAGCCCTTTGTTTCTATCTTCCTATAGCTCAACTGCTTATTAGACTCTACGTACAATGAAAACAGAAAAAGCAATAAGAAAACCAAAATATTTTCAACACTTCCCTGGTGGCACAGTGGTTAAGAATCGCCTGCCAATGCAGGGGACACGGGTTGGAGCCTTGGTCCAGGAAGATTCCCACATGCCACAGAGCAACAAAGCCCGTGCGCCACAACTACTGAGCCAGCTTGCCACAACTACTGAGCCAGCTTGCCACAACTACCGAAGCCCGCGTGCCTAGAGCCTGTGCTCCGCAACAAGAGAAGCCACCGCAACGAGAAGCCCGCGCACCATAACGAAGATGACTTAAAAATTGCATTTGGGGCATAACCCCCGCTCGCCACAACGAGAGAAAGTCTGCACACAGCAATGAAGACCCAATGCAGCCCAAAATTAATTAATTTTTAAAAAAAGAAAACCTATTTTCAATTGTATATTTATTAGAGGCATTATAGTATAATGGTTAAGAGCTTCAGCTCTGGAGTCAGACTGCTAGGATTCAAATCCTGGTTCTATCACTTATGAGATGTGTGATCTTAGGTAAACGCTCAGCCTCTCTTGTGTCTCAGTTCTCTCTTGTGTTAAAACAGTGATAACTGTACACAGTTCCTTGGGGTGTTTCAAGGATTACAGAAGATAATACAAATAAGCACTTGCACATGGTACCTGGCACACAGTAGATGTTCAATTAACATTAGCTTTTTAAACAGCTGGTGAAGAAGTTGAAATTACGGCTAACATAAGAATCTAGGCCTTCTCAATTATCCACATCTCTTTCCCACATAATCTTAGATACCAACAAAAAAAGTACAGGCAGTACTTTGAAGTCCTGGAAGACACAGCTTGCAGATAGTTATATTCATTAAGAAAGGAGCTAAGTAAAAAACTTCATCTACTGACAGTGTATAATTATGCAGTATAGTATAGGTGCAGCCAAGCAAACGGAAAAAAACACGAAGCAAAATTGGGAAGGCATTTTGCCTTACCTGCTTTTCCGTTTTCGAGGTGGTTTCTCCACTGTGCCAGTCAGTCTGCAGACCAAACAAATAAGATGGTAACTAAAAGTAACATATAAGATCACATCTGCGGGCCCTACTGTGCCAGTCAAGAACTCAACGCACCACCCTCAAGAACTACAGGCTGTCTAAGCCCATACCTGCCTGACCTTACAAATGCCTTACGTTCTCTTTCCCCTAAATACCAAGACCAAGCGATCCTGGGACTCACCGTTCCCCTAATGTCTGCTTAGCCCAAACCCTGCTCTGTCTCCTGGTCTCTCACTCCATCCTCACCTCCTATTCGTCACAGCCCAGCTCCCCAAAACCACCCACCGCCACCTACTCATTGTCTGCTTCACCACCCCCGCAAGCCCCTCCGGCTTCCCCTTTCCAGTGCCCACCCCCTCCCGACCCGGGCACTGCCCCTCCGAGCCCCGCCCCTCCAAGGCCCCGCGCCCCCCGCCTTCCCCCGCCCCTCCACCCGGCC
>NW_006799073.1:571806-587243 GCF_000442215.2 Lipotes vexillifer | reverse complement strand
ACGGCCCCTCCACCGGGCGCGCGCGCCCTGCCCCTCCCGGCCCAGCACCCCCAGTCTCACCGCTCGACTCCCCTTCCCTTACACGCCCCTCTCATCCGGTCTGGAGGATGCGACCGCCGCCCAGCCCGCTCCGCCGCCCCTTGGCGCCCCCCGAATTCCCCGCAGCCCGACCGCCCCTCCAGTCTCGGGGCCCCGAATGCTTCACGGCCCCAAGCTGCTGCCCTGGGCCCGCTCCCGCGCCCCATCCCCAACCCCGACCTCCATTCAGCCCCCGCCCCACCTTGGGGCCAGGCGACTCCGCGGCTGCTGGGGCTGCCGGACTCCTCTGACCATCCGGCTCCTGCTCCGCCGCGGGAGCTGCTCCGGCGGCCGTAGGGCTCGCTCGGGAAGCTGAGGCGGCGGAGGCTGGAGTAGGCGGAGAGGCGGGCGAAGGGCCTCGCGCCTCTGCCAGGCTTGCCGCAGGGCCCGCCTCCTCCGCGCCTCTCCTCGGCTCCCATTGGCTAGAGCCCTAGGGTGGCAGAAAGCCTGGAGGCCGATTGGACGCTCGGGCCGTCACATCCTGCCACCTAGAGTTTGGTTGAGACTGCAGGTGGCGGCGGAGGTGCCTTAGAGGCTGCTAACACTGCCGGGGAGATCTAAGCGCCACCGTGCGGTCGAAAGTAAAAACTGCATCTCCGGCGCCAGACACCTGCGGCGGTCAGGTTCTTCTGGCGCCGAGTCCTGCATCCCACACACCTGCTGGCGCCCCTCAACACCGCACCACGCCAGGAGCAACAGCTAAGCGCTGCAATTTCCCAAACTCCTCTGGCAGGTGCGACAGTGAGGTAAGTCTCCAAAATGAGCTTCATTTTGAACCACCTCATATCCGGTCCCGGACTACATCATGCTGAAATGGTTAGAGCTCAGAGATAACACTTCACAGAGGATCCGGCAAGAAAACTGTAAGAACCTATCAATATAAAGTGTGGTTTAGATGCTCAATCCTCTGCAGAAGAGATCGCAAGCTTGGGTGCAGGCTTCCAAGAAAGCAAGAGATTTTTAAAATAAATTACCAAGAAAGGAAAATCAACCCTGCAAACAATTGATGCCGTAACCAAAAGCAATGTGTTCGGTTCTTAAATGCCTAAACGGAACTGACCCCTGAATGTGTTGCTAACTGTCCTGTGATACTGCAGATGCTTGTGACTTCTACTCCAGCTAATCAATTTTAAAATAAATTTTCTTGTATTTTTAGTGTTGACAGACCTAAGCATGCAAGACTACCAGCACATAAGCATTATAAATCAGTTACCTTTTCTCTTATACTTTAACAAGGCCATCCTTGAAAATAAGACATAACTCAGTAACATATTAACAAAATTCTTCCTCTAAGGTGGAATCCCCTTCAGTCTTTCTGCAATCCTGTGTAGTTTTTGTTTGGTAGATCCTCGGCATATATTTGGAGCTGGGAGGAGGCATAAAACTTTCTCTTAAGCTATTTCTGTTTTATCAGAATACGCTTTTATGCATCAATAATGTGACAGCCTAGAGTTATACACACCAAAAGTTTGGTGACAAATCTCTTACTGATCTTCACAAATGGTAAAAATGAGACTACTATAGTTTTTCATAAAGTCGAATTTATTTGGTGTAAAGGGCTGTCCTTTATCCTGAGATGGCTCTTTTTACATCTTCTATAAAATGATGATGATGGTAAATTGTAATGGGACCTTTAAAATGGCACTGACGAGGAAAAACAAAAAGTTGAACATCTGTTGGCTACCCAAGTTAATATTTTACATAATCCCAAGATAACAGAACCATAAATCTCAATACCAACAAACAATATCCACCCTTATAATCACCAAGCCAGAAAAGAGAGAGAACCTCTGACTCATTTGTCAGAGAAGACTAGAGGAGATGTAGTAGGAGGAGTCCTGGTGGGGAGGATCAACTTACTAATCTTGAATGTCACTCATTATGTTTCTTAAAATATGAATTAAAATCATCCGCTTGGTTTTCAAGGTCTTTCACAATTGGCCAACGCCTCTCTGATACATGGTATTGTCAATAGAGCTGCAGCTATTCATTTCTTACGCTTTCCCAAGGAGTACCCTCAAGTTTACCTTCATATCATGTCCAAGTTCTAGTAATCCCCGTTTCTGTGCTTTTACTATATGAAATACATGGCCCATCATTCTAGTATACATTTCACACTTCCTCTTTTAAGCCTTCCCCAACTACTCCATCTTACCTCAAACATTTCCTTCTCCAAATTTGTTGTACTTACATAAACTACACTATGTCAGCAATTATATATTGCCTTGGATTATTCTTACTTCCCAACTACACTGAATTTGGGCAAATGATATGTAAGTGGGCCCTCAATAAATGGCAGCTTTGGGCCAGGGACTGGGTATTTTATATGTGCTATTTTTAATCCTGAGATCAACCCTGTATGGCATCCTTATTTTAGACACAGAATTTTAAGATTCAGAAAACCCAACTTGCTCAGGGTCACAAAGCTACAATAACCAATATTGCTTAAGATGTACTACTCTAGGATGCCCTAAAGGGGTTCACATTCCAGCTCTCTTGTGCAACCCTGGGCAAGTTACCTATGATCTCTAAGTGTGTTTTCTTGTCTAAAGAAAAAAAAAAAAAAAGGTACTACAGTCATTGAGCCGTAGTAGGGGTGACATAAAATAGGGCATGTACAGCATTTAGCTAAGTGTGCTCAATACAGGTTAGCTGCTATTACTGCCTGGCAGACCTGGGGTTTTTACCTAGATTGATCCCAAAGCCTATATTCTTTCCACTATTCCACTGCCTCCATACAGTCTTTTATAACCCATTCCCATTTATATAAAAAAGCAAAGTGCTGAGAACAGTGGCTGCCCAGGGACTGAGTGGAATATACTTACACAATAATTATTTTTGTTGACACACACACAAATTCATAAATTTCATGCATTTTTGAATTAAGAAAACATCTGAATGATCCAAGCCAGCATAAGCTTACTATCATGAGTAATATGCCTTATGAAAGGCATATATTCACCAAGTGATTAACAAGGAAACAGAAAACTAGTAAGAGGGGAATAGGGTCCTTCTCCAAGCATCTACTGTGTTCGGTTTCATGCTAGAGGACTTTCCAAATGCTTCTTTTTGGTGTTTTACTACTGTATATTTCATCAGCATGACTGCACAGTTTAAATACACAATTGAAAGAGTTGTGATGATCTCATGAAGCTGGGTTCTGGGCACTGGATCCAGGACGTAACAATGAACTGGAACACTGAAGAGTCATATGCAGAACAAGAAAAGTTTCACTTCTGTTTACTAGTCAAGCAACTAAGTGAAGGAATAAGCATTTTTTAATTTTTAAATTGTGTTATATAAAATGCTGACTTCTTGTCGGGACAGACTGCATTAGATAAAATTTTTTGCCAAACTTCCTATAATCTTTTTATTAATTTACAGAGAGAATATAGCACCTTTCATCCAAAGAACTGAAGGTGCTTTACAAACATTAGCACTTAGAAAACAAGTACATTTAAAAATCTGGATTCTTGCTGTTAAATCTCTTCGACTCCTGATACACAATTTTTTGGAGGCTGATGGAAAGCAATTCTGTTTCTGACAACGAAAGAGGCTCAGAAAGAGTTCGGATTTGCTTTCACAGTACAGGCATTTCCCAAAACCTGGTGCTGGGCTTACGAAGCAAAAACACACAAATCTTAATGCAAAGAACAATATTTCAAACCTTATTTCAAAAGTGAAACACAGGGTTTAAGACATCAAAATCTTCCAACAGTTCTAGACATCCGGACAGAGTAGGAGCTGATGCAGGTTGCATATTAAAGATGTGCTCTTGATCCAGGCTTTTTAGGATCACACCCAAATGAACACATTTAGAGTTGTGAGATTTTTCAGGAAAAAGCATTAACCTAGGAAAAGCTAGCCAAGAGCATATCAGGAAAATGAGGAAAGGGGAGTAATTGGCAATTAAAAGTAGACAGTTCTCACTAGAGCCTAGGACATTTTATTAGAAACCAAGTATATCATAGGCAAATAAAAATGGTTATTACCCCCATTAATACAACATAAGGGATTTTACATTCAGCCTAGATACAGGGAATAACAGAGCCTCATGCCTACAAATCTATGACTTGCAAGTATTTTCCACCACATGATTACTCTATATAATACATAGCCCTTATTTATCAGAGGGATCCAAATATTCCTTTTAGGCTTACAGAGTCCAATACATTCACTCTCTCTTCCCTTTACATGTCTAATAGTAAAAACTTTTTTTTCATGCAAAAAGCCATTATTCAGTAGAAGAGGAAAAAAACAGGCAAAACAGAGATGGCAAGTAAGGAATGGACAGAATATTATTGGCACATGCCCAACTAGTGACAAACAAATGCAGTACACCATGACTTAAAAATAAAAGTCACATTACATGGGTAACTAAAACAACTACATCAATCTAAGCTAAGGAGTGTCAAATGGGAAGGAAGGGCTGAGAGTTACCAATTTTATTGGTACAACTTAAAAGCAGAAGAGAGAAAGCACTTAAATACAATTTATGGTAACAGAAAAAAAAAATACTGCAGAAAGCTGTTCAAATACCACACCAAGTTGTCTGCATCATTAATTTCCAGTGTTTCACAATTAGTAAAATACATAGCTACATATCCCTGTAAGATAAAAATACCTTTCCCCCTGAATTACACTGGGGTCAGGGCAGTAAAACAAAGCTACTGACCCAACAGTTCAAGTGTGTGCAGCAAATGTCTTAGCCACTTCTTTCTTACAGCTATACAATTAAAAACTACACAAGGAGCTGTGTGGTTGGAGGAAAAAATCAAAACAGTATTGTGCTCGCTTAATAAAAGAAAAGCCCTGATGAAAAATTATGTGCCAAGAAGCTTAGACTATAAAGATTTTTATTGCAATTTTAGGTAACCTGGAAGTTCTTATCCTGAAGGGGGACAGTTGGTTTTCAAAACTACCTGAACAGATGCTAAAGTGCTTTATTAATTGGCTGGCTTCATAAAGATTTCCTGGAATGACAAAAATTAATCATAGTAGTAAAGGGATACCAACTATTTCATAAAATGGTTAATTCCAGCATCATTTATGACCATAGTCATAAGAGACACTGGAACACTTGTCCTTATTAAGTGGACAGTTGCATATCAAGAACTGATCATCACAACCCTTTGGATACTCAAGTTACTTACACAAAGCCAAAACATAGTATCACAGACCTTTATGAAAAAGGACAATTTGGTTTTTTCTACACTTTAAAAAATCTGCTTCAGATTACAGTTCACAAGTACAAGAGTCCTGACTTTTCAACCTTTCCAGTTGCAGTTAAAAAATGAACACTTTCTAAAAGTTAAGGTCAAGTGTTACAGTAAGAATGATTCCTATTGAAAAGTACATATATTTTACTTAATGATACTCATGATAGATTGTAAACTGGATTGATCACATTCTACTCAACTGGTATCAAATGAACACATCAGCATTACAAGTATTAAATGTTTTTCTATTACTAGAGAGGATATAAACCAAAACATTAATATGGCAGTTATTTCTTTAGGCACAGTTTAGTGATTTTTTTTTTTAAATATATAGTATGGAATTTCAGTTGAAGTTTTAAACTTAATAACCAAAGGGTCAAGAACTCTGATTAGGAAAAAAGAGAAAAAGAATAACTTTAAGCTAACAATGTACACTGTTTAAAATTTCTAACACTTTAACCTATCTGGGTTTTATTTAAGATTACTTTATTAAAAAATACAAGGAATCTGAAAAAAGATCAATACAATTATCTTAATGTACAAAGTCATAAGCTGTAGCAGTTTTTAAACTAAAATTTAAAAACACAACAAGGAGGGCAGCCCTTTAGACCAATTTATTTTATATCCATTTAAAATATCATCCAACAAAGGAAAATGAAGTTTACAGCTGGGACAGGTATACATAACTCGAGGCATCTGCAGTCCATCGTGCCCACTGAATAACAACTTTGCTGCTGAAATTTCTTAAAACTTACCGAACTAAACAAAAGACTGAATAATACAAAAGGAGGAGTATTTCAGTGTAGTCTGTTCTGTCAATTGGCTTTTTTAAAAAAGGAAACATCCTGTTTCCCATAGACCAGTAAATAAGCAAGAGCTACATGCAGCAGTGTGAGTATTTAAGACATTTCTCAAGTCTTCTCAAATGAGTCCAAGGCAGGGATGGGATGGGGGAGAAAACTGATAGAAAAACATTGCTATAGACACCATAACAAACAATAAATTTAGATAATTTAAAATTTAAAAAAAAAGGCAAGAGGCAGCATTTCAGCAGCAAAGTGCTCAATAAAAAGTATATTGTAGAGGGTAATACACGAAAGTTGGGGTAAGAGGGCAGAAAAATGGGTCAGCAGGATGGGCGAAGGCCTCAAAGGAAATACGGCGTCGTTGTCCTGGGAGGAATAACACGTTCTGAATCTGGAACTGCCCGGAATAACTTTGGTTCTCTTGTATTTACATCTTTGAAGACCATGATCGAAGCAATATTTCCACAACGATAACAGTAATTAGGAGCAGACCATACTGTTACCAGCTTCTCATCAAACATAAATTTATAGCCTTCATGCACTAGTTGGTGTGCTCTGCAGATGAGCTTTAAGTTGTTGATATGAACAAACTGCAATTTAGAAAGGTTTTGTTAAGTATCCAGCACATTTTTAAAAAAAGCAACCTACATATATAAGAAAATAAGCATTTAAATAAAGTATAAATCCTATAATTACTAAAGCTCTCATGATTATAGAATCCATTCTACAGTTATCCCCACTAATTTCCGTAAGTTAGAGCCACTTTGGCCTGCGTTATAGAAATCATAGTAACATAATTAGTTAGAAGTTTCTGAAAGAAAAGCATTCTGTAAGTGCTATCAGATATGAAACAAAGTTTTTATGGTTTAATAATAAATATATTACTATCAATATCTATCATTTACTGAGGCTTTAGTATGGTTCTTACAAAATTCTGAAAGAGATTTATTATCCTTCTCTTGCAACTTCAGGAACCAGAGGCTCAGACAGGATAAATCTAGCTCTCTGACTTCATTATGCTGGATTTTACTTCACCCTGTGGTGTTTGTGTATGTGTGTGTGTGTATATATATTTTTAACTGAAAGTAGTTAACCTCAAAAATATTGCTTATTCACAATAAATACATATGTCAAATCATTATGTTATATACATAAAACTAATACAATGTTATGTCAATTGTATCTCAATTAAAAATATATACACAAAGAAATACATATATTAAAAAGTTGCCTATCTTGCCCTTGTTATCTCATTACTTAATTGCAATGTTTGAAAGAAAAGGAACATTTATTTTACACATAGTACCAAAGGATGCTAAAGGAGGTGCTTTTATTACGTGATCTCATTTAACAATTAAGGAAAGACATACAGGATAAACTAGACAAGAAATCTGATATCCATAACCACCACAGTTTGAGTAAACTAGACTAGAAGTTTCGTATCTATAGCCACCATAGTTCTTTATGTAGTCCATTAGCAACCAACAAACCACTTTTCCGAAAATGCTGGCTTTACCTCATTTGTGACCTTTGCACCAAAAAGCCAACCTGCTCCTCGGGGACTGATTGCCCAAGTATCCACATCTTCAGGATCTGACCAAACCAGATCACAAAACGCTCCTTTATGAGGAATTTCCTGGTTCCGTTCAATGGTTCGAATTTGATCCAGTGTTTTGATATCAGGAGATAAACCACCATGAACACACAAAATCTGCTCATCTATTAACTAGCAAAAAAGGAAAACAAAGAGTTGAACATATAATAATAAACTCAGTCATATATCTAAATCCATCAGTGAGTGCTAATGATATCAATATAACTGAAATGGCAATTAGATAAAAATATGCCAAGTGTTACTGGCAGGAAAATACTTGAGCTTTTTTTTAAAAAAGATTTACATAAACTTACAGCTGCTACTGTGAGCATGTCAAAAACTTTGGTACAGTATCTCCAGGCATTAGCGTTTCCGTATTTGGTTTGGCACTCATCTATGAGAGAAACAAAGAGTTCTCATTAATGAAGTTCTGAATCTGCTGATAAAACTAAGGAATACAGGGGAGTTCCCTGGTGGTCCAGTGGTTAGGACTCAGCGCTTTTACTGCCGTGGCCCGGGTTCAATCCCTGGTCAGGGAACTAAGATCCTGCAAGCCATGAGGTGCGGCCAAAAAATAAATAAATAAATAAATAAATAAAATAAGTAAATAATACATCTAATACTGGGACAACAGAAATTTGCTTAAACTAGGATGGCAAGTTATGATACATAGTTAGCCCTAGTAGGTCCTCCATGTAGAACCAGGAGGAGACCAGTGTCTAACTAGTCTAAGAATGTGGTCCTGCTTTTCATTCCAGAAGTGGCTCTAAGAACCAGCTGAAATTAATAGTCAAAATGCTAAAATCAAGAAGAGTTGGGCTTCCCTGGTGGCGCAGTCTCCTATGCAGGAGACACGGGTTCGTGCCCCGGTCCGGGAAGATCCCACATGCTGCGGAGCGGCTGGGCCCGTAAGCCATGGCCGCTGAGCCTGTGCGTCCGGAGCCTGTGCTCCGCAACTAGAGAGGCCACAACAGTGAGAGGCCCACGTACCGCAAAAAAGAAAAAAAAAAGAAGAGCTAAATATTAATTTCACATAACCCAAAGCAAAAGCTTTTGTCTTACTATTAATACCGGGGGGAATTTCCTGGCGGTCCAGTGGTTGGGACTCCATGCTTTCACTGCTGAGGGAGCAGGTTCCATCCCTGGTTGGGGAAGTGGGGCCCCGCAGGCCAAATAAATAAATAAATAAACTTAAAAAAAAAATACTGGGCAATTCTATCAAACAGAGTAATGTATTTAATGTGACTACCTTATTCTAGCAGGATAATCAAACAAATTAGAGGAGCATGGATAATTCCCATTTCAACATTTATCAGGCCTAGGATGCCTCTTCTGAGATTTTCTGCAAATTGTGCAACTACATACTTGAGTTCCAGTAAGTACCCCTGTAGTCATCACTAAGGACAAACTGCCAATCAGTCCTTACATATTCTCAGCTGAACATTCTCTCTGCTGTCTACAACAGTTAATAGGGTGCATTATCTCTTCTCTCAGTTAATACCATGGAAGTTCTGCTCTTTGGCTTCTTCCTTAATTTCGAAAAAAAATGGATGTATCACTAATTGCCCTAAGTACAGTTGAAAATGATACAGGATATAAGACTGTGGGGTATGGTCAATCCTCATAATTTTCTAAATTATATCTCTATGTGAGGCAGGGTCCTTATTGTAAACGTCTCATGAGACAGCTCTAACATTGAGCTCAGTTTACCAGTAGGAATCTTGTGAATTTTTCACCTTAACACGTAAGCAAAGCACTTGGTTCATAATAACTGCTAACCATATATTTATCAGTGTGAACTGAAGGCCCAATATAATAGCTATATATAGACATTTTTACTACTTTAAAATCAATGTTAAGTTCCATGATGACTAAAACTGTCTCCCTCCTGAGAAGCAGATGGGCTTCCTCTTATCAAACAAAACCATAGATGAACACTAGAGCATAGCTTGGGATGAAAAAAATTCAATACTAGATGTTGTGCTGTTGTCATTTTCTTCGGTCAAGGCATCTTGATTAGAATGTCCTCCTTCCTCTCCCCCTTTTACCTCTTTTGCCCTACACTGATATGTTGGTCAAATTCTGGGGTGTAATTATATATGTAACATTAATCTTATACAGTTGGAGCCAGTTGCTTTCACTGAGCTAACACCACATAATGTATTATCCAAAATACTGATTATTTTGCAAAAGAATCAAACACTTTTTATTCCAAATGATATTTGGCATTTTGTGAATGAAAATCTGAAGTAACTTCTAGAAAGGAGAAAAATATTAGCCATCTAACTTTTCAATTCCTATTAACAGTTATATCAACAATAAATTGTCGGGGAGTTCCCTGGTGGCCTAGTGGTTAGGATTTGGGGCTTTCACTGCTGTGGCCCGGGTTCAATTCTTGGTCGGGGAACTGAGATCCCACAAGACACGCAGTGCAGCCAAAAATAAATAAATAAATAGATAACAATACATTGTCAAAATTTCTCAATTTAATAATTGATAATGGCTGACAAAATCAGAAGTAAGAGAGTTCAGCTTATCTTTATAATGACAGAAGATAATTCAAAATATAAAGTCTAAAAACAAAAGGGTTATGAAATTAATATTTTCAAATCTCTCAATATCTGCCTTAATTGTGCTCAAGGAAAATTCTTATTAATAATCTCAACAGGGCTTCCCTGGTGGCTCAGTGGTTAAGAATCCATTTGCCAATGCAAGGGACACGGGTTCGAGCCCTGGTCCGGGAGGATCCCACATGCTGCGGAACAACTAAGCCCGGGTGCCACAACTACTGAGCCTGCGCTCTAGAGCCCGCGAGCCACAACTACTGAAGCCCATGTGCCTAGAGCCTGTGCTCCTCAACAAGAGAAGCCACTGAAATGAGAAGCCCGCGCACAGCAATGAAGAGTAGCCCTCGCTTGCTGCAACTAGAGAAAGCCCGCGCACAGCAACGAAGACCCAATGCAGCCAAAAATAAATAAATAGATAGATAATAATAATAATCTATACAGTTCTGTTATCTACCTCCTTCAAAGAGCTTCCTAACCTCATTTTGAAAAACTTTCAACCATATAAAAATTTTATAGAAGTAGCTATTTTGCTTTTAATGGCTGCATTCTATTTATGACCTGAGGTCCTAGTATTCTCTGGAGAAAGCACACAGATTTACAGTACATCCATACAGTATAATACAGTGCAGCTATAAAATAACATCAATGAAGTGAAAAGGCTGATCACAATATTAAAAAACAAGTATGATCCCATTTTAGCTTGGGGTGTGTGTACACACATACATATAAACACACACACACACATACATATATATAGAATAGGTTCTCAAACTGAGTGTGCAAAACATTCCCTTTCAGCAGATTCTAAGGTCCCACCCCAAAAGTGGCGCCTAGCAATCTACATTTTTAACAAGCATCCCAAATGATTCCAGTGAGATAAACTGAGGACTACACTTTGAGGCACTGATCTAGAAAGACATACACCAAAAAGTTAAAAATGGTTCTCTCAGACTACTATGTATAAAATAATAAGCTACAAGGATATACTGTACAACACAGGGAATACAGCTAATATTTTATAATAACTTTAAAAGGAGTATAATCTGTAAAAATACAGATTGAATCACAGATTGAATACAGATTGAATCAGATTGAAATACAGTTGAATCACTATGTTGTACATCTGAAACTAATATAATATTGTAAATCAGCTATACTTCAATTAAAAAAAAAAGAATGGTTCTCTCTACACATCAATAGTCAGATTTTCAACTGACTGAGGGAAGAAAAGGAGTTAAAGGTGAGAAAGTGGAAAAAGATTATCTGTATTTTCTAATTTTACTATGAAAAGCACATGTATGACTTGTGTGGCTTTTTTCCCAAAGAGGAAGGTAAATCAATATTCAGAATCAGAGAAACAGAAGGTCTTACCATAAAATCCATACACCTGTGTAATCTGTCTACTCTCATGATTTCCTCGCAAAAGTGTAATACGATCAGGCCATTTAGCCTTTAGTGCAAGAAGGTAAGTGAAGGTCTCCAAACTATAGTAACCTCTGTCTACAAAATCACCCTGTAAAGTAAAAATTTACAGTTACAAACAATACAATAGCAACAATATTTTTAAAAAATTATACCAAAGGGCACAAACTCAAGAGACACAGCCCAAAATAACAAAAATGAAGAGTTACACATTGAATTATTTGGAAATTGGGTTTTAACAAAAAATTCAAATGGAAATAAATAAGCTGTTCCTACTAAATGTTTGTGCTAGTCTTATGCTACAGGAGCCTACAGGAACCTGCTGTGCAATTCTCTCAAGGATTTTCCCTGCAAAACCACCATTTTTTCAATTCTCTGTTACCTACATTAATAACTGTTTCAAAAGATCACGTGTGACTCAAAAAACTTTAAATGAATTTCAAAAATCTTTTTAACTGTATCAAAAGAGCTGTCAACCTGAAGAAAATAGTTTTTTTGTAAAAGCAATTACCATAATTATAACAGTATTCTACATTTAGCTTTGTATTTAACAACTGCATATGAGGATATACTATTTACACTTCCCATTTATGTTTTACTTGGGCCAATATTAGACCAATAGGAAAACAGCTAAAAGATTAGAAAAGTGACCCAGAAATTTTCAGAAGGCAGGAAAATAACAAAGGACTCAGAAAAAGTTCAACAGTAACATTATATTACAAAAAGAAAGTAAGCAAATATCTACCTTAACAGCAAATGTGTATATGTGTATATTAATCAAGTCACAGATTAATAACAGGTGAAAATGAATGCTCAAAAAAAATCTAATAAAATAACAGTAAACTGAAGATTTATGCCTTAAACCTGTGGGCTATTTTTCGGCCTAACCATTACTGAGGGCTACAACCCAGTCCTGTGTATACAGCAGTTTACAAAAGCAATTATTCTCAACTAGAGGACACAGCAAAATGTAGAAAAGCATAGAATCACCTTTTCATGTATTTAAATAGTGATTGTCACATGGCAATGAAATTATTATATCATTTACTAGTAGTAAGTCAGATCCCTTCCATTTAAAATAAGTACTTGATATCACTGGTGTTTACATACCATAAATATGTAGTTTGTGTCAGGAACCTGACCTCCAGTTCTGAATAGTTCACAAAGGTCATAAAACTATAAAAGAAAGGCAATATATGCTGATTACAAATTCCTGTGAAGGAGTAAAATAATAAAACTGAGGCCAAACTGTATAAAGAAGCAGTTGATTAAGAGGACTTCAAATATTTACATTTATACAATGAAATAAAGTGCAAACTAAACTGCCAAGCGCACAGCTCCCAAGCCTTAAAAAAAAAAGCACTAAAATGAAGCTCAGTTATCACTAAAGTCATTCCTAAGTTATTAATGTTATAGGCAACCCCCTTTCAAATTTCTTTCATACTTCTCCCCATCTATCACTTGAGAATTTGAAATCATTTATCAGTTACCTGTCAATAAGCTAACCCAATCACCTTCAGCATCTATCTTAAAGAGACAAAAGATAAGGAAACAAGTGGATAAGAATTTCTTTAGAAGAATGTATTTACATGACACTTCGTAGTGTGGTAAAGAGGAGATCAACCTACCTTCTTACACTCTACTTTGGAAGATGTGTACCCTCAGCTTCTATAGCTGTGGAGAGTCTTCTCAATAATCAGTAGAAGAAGAATAGTATATTTAATCATATTCTACTTGACTGAAAATTTAACTGACAAAAATGTGCGTTTGATAACTTCAGTCAACTCGATTATCCTAATCCTACTTCCTAAAGTCACAGTTTTTCTGAAAAAGGATTTTAGATGAAAGGAACTGACTATAATATACCATACCAACTACAACTAATAATTTCCTTCACATCTATCTTTTACACTTGAAAGTAGTATTACTACTTAAATTTCTAACACTTAAAACAGTACAGAAATAGTGAACAAATAGTGAACAAAACTGAAATTTAAAGATTAACTACTGAAATAAAGTACTACCCTTTGTAGCAATGTTTCGTAAGTCTGAAGAGTTGTCACTTACTTAAAAAAAAAAACTTTAGAAAGTTTAAAATAAAATTTTCCTATCTTCTTAAAATTAGCAAGCAAACAAATGAAACAAATTCAGTCTCAGTCAACTGGTAGACTATTATTTATTCAAAATATATGCTGTCCATTTCTGCAAAGTGGAATCCCTTCCTTTGAAGGAATATACTTCTCACTTCCCACCGCACAGATATATATATGATGTGTGTATGGATATCATATATACGTATAAATACAATCACACACAATATGAGCAGTAAAAAATAAGTATATATATCTAAATACACTTTCAATGTATATATATACACATACACATATACATATATGTGTTTGTGTTACTTTGGCCTAGTAAGTCCACTTCTGTGACTATATCCTAAAGGCAAAAAAAAAAAAGTCTGTATAACATAAAGAAAATGCATCATAGCATCATTTCTAATAACAGAAGAAACAACCTTCGTAACTAATGTAAGGGAATATTAATAAAGTATGATCTACCAATTCAAAGACCTGGACCTTAGGCAGTCATAAATAATGATTATAATGGAAACTATGTAGCAAAGTGCGAAAATGACTAGGGAAAAGAATGGAACACAAAACTATACCTCTAATATAACTATACAATTTTGTTATGTAAAAATTGAGTATGTACACACTCAAAGGCAGGAAGGAAACATTAAAACGTTTTATGAAACAATTGCTTCTATAAAAGTGTGGTGAAAGAGTGAGTGTCCTTAGACTTTACTACTGATGTCTGTAGAAACACATTCTTGAATAAAAGCTTTGTAAGTTTCCATTTAACTTATATATATTTAATGGATGATCAAAAATTCTGCTTTGGGGACCCATAGTTCCTACTCCATATTGGTAGTTTTTCCCAAAATTCTTTAATATAATAAATATTTACTGAAAACATATGCAGACAATTAACCTTGTCATACATTACTGGAAGCCCATCTCATTATTTCACAAATAATTTCTACCATCTATTGTATGTTTTTCATATCACACACACTCTGTAAATGTTCTTATTTTAAAACAAAACCAATCCCGAGAAGTAGATTTTATTCCATTATTAGAGGGAAGGAAATAGTTGGCTAACTCAGCAGCTTTTAAACTTTCTGGTTTCAGGACCCACTCATAGTCTTAAAAATTACAGGTCCCCCAAAAGCTTTTGTTTATACGTTATATGAATCAGTATTAATCATATTAGAAATTTAAAGTGTAACACATACCTTCATACAGGTACCTGTTACAAAAGGGAGGAGAATTTTAATAACCTTTACAGATAATGGTGCATATTCTTCTTTTAATACATCAAAACTTGACGATTGGTCTCTTCTCAAACTCTGTTAGATAAGTTGGTCTAACACTTTGAGTGGGTAACACACTGGTTATTTGGAAAATGGAAAAGACATTTCTTTATACATCATCAAAAAAATATTTGTTAATTTACTCACCTCATCAGAAAAGTCTTTTAAGTATCAGAAGCTAGTAACCTCATGGTGGTAAACTCAAATTTTCTAAAATTCCAATATTTCACTTGAAAACTCAAATTCTGTCATCAGCAACAAATAACATCAATTGTTTTTCTTGAAGTGACTGGCTCACTTTGTTCACTTTTGCAAAACAGTTGCCAAATACCTGTAGTTTGTCATTCATTCTCTCAGGTAAAAACAGCGTTC
>NW_006799073.1:565585-571796 GCF_000442215.2 Lipotes vexillifer | reverse complement strand
TCAGCAGGAGATGCAAAGAACTGCACAAGTACTTTTCTTTTGAGCAAACCATTTTTCTTTGATATGCAGTAGATGTGCTTTATGCATACTTCCTATTTCATCACAGGGACTACTCAAAAGATGTATCTACTGAGGGGTCAAGAGTGCCAATTAATATTACTGCTTCATCAAGGACATTCTTAAGTGATACTGGCATTTTATTTTACTGTACATGCATGCATGCTGGTGAAGAATACAATGACAACCAGCATAGGCTGGTGACACTCCCTTGATTCATGCTGAGGCACCAACAGTTTTACCCTCCGTTGATTTTGTGCCATCTTATAGACACTCAAGGGTCCACAGGCCATATTTAAAGTACTGAAGAGCTAGCTGAAATGGCTTCTTAAACAGCCGTTATGTACCCAAGCAGGACTTAACTTAAACCAAGCTCTGTCTGACACTGAAGTCTACAATCTCCTCACTAGGTTATGCTGTTTCAATGCTTCTCAGCAACTGTATTCTTGTCAACATTTCTTATGAGTTTATTTATACTCATAAACCAATCCTGCAATTCCAAAACTAGCCCAAGGGGAAGACAACTGTACAAGTCCCAAAAGATACACCTTACATTTGACTAGTCTGCAGACATTTAGAAGCTCCTCAAGTCCCATGCTTTTGATGAGCAATTGTTTTAAAGGGTCAAGTACAAGAGAAACATGGCTCAATTTGGTGGTAGTCTTAAAATAACATGGGCTGGGAGTTCCCTGGGGGCCTAGTGGTTAGGATTCCAGGCTTTCACCAATGTGGCCCAGGTTCAATCCCTGGTCGGGGAAGTGAGATCCCACAAGCCGTGCAGCCAAAAAATAAATAAATAAATAAATAGCATGGGCTACCAGGCACCCAAATGAGTTTCAAATCTCAGCTCTGTCCCTTAGTAGCTGTGCGAATTTGGGTTAATTCCTCAATCTTTCAACTCAGTTTCCTTCTCTACAAAATCCTACCTCATAGGAACCTTAAAAAAAAAAACTGACATGCAATATGTGAAAAATTACATTATGAATGTCAAAACACAAGATAAATGAAAGCAAGAATTGTACATTTGACTGAAGGTATATATAATCTATCAGTAGAAGTGCAAATTTATTATCTGAATTAATTTTAGCAGTTTGAAGTTGTCTCTAGCTTCCTGACCTCTGATTATGACTATAATTCATATTATTGAAAAGTCCTGGGGAATTCCCTGGCAGTTCAGTAGTTAGGACTCTGCACTTTCTTTATTTTTCTTTTTTTTTTTTTTTTTTTGCGGTACGCGGACCTCTCACTGTTGTGGCCTCTCCCGTTATGGAGCACAGGCTCCGGACGCGCAGGCTCAGCGGCCATGGCCCACGGGCCCAGCCGCTCCGCGGCATGTGGGATCTTCCCAGACCAGGGCACAAACCCGTGTCTCCTGCATCAGCAGGCGGACTCTCAACCACTGCGCCACCAGGGAAGCCCAGGACTCTGAACTTTCACTGCCAAGGGCACGGGTTCGATCCCTGGTCAGGAACTAAGATCCCACAAGCCTCGTGCTGCGGCCACTAAACACAGGTAATCCCCCAATTTTAATATTATAATCAAGGGAAAGCATTACTTGGTTTATTTCAGCTTTTAGAAATAAGTTAAGGCACTGCTTATGTTAATACCCTTTATGTTCGCAAAATACAAATATTTATTATACTTTTGGAGAGAAGTTACATGGAAATTAAGAAGAACTCCTAAGGTCTACTTTAGAGAACTAGAATTTTAACAGATTAAATATGACATAGTGGGGGCCTCTATTTAGAAGCTGATAACATGCAGATGTCATTTATTATAACCTCACACATCCAGAGAACAGACTGAAAAACCAAAAAGAAAAGAGCTAAGTAGTCAAAATAGAACTTTATGGGACTTCCCTGCTGGTCCAGTGACTGAGAGTCCGCCTTCCAGTGCAGGGGACGCGAGTTCAATCCCTGGTTGGGGAACTAAGATCCCACATGCCACGGGGCAACTAAGCCTGCATGCTGCAACTACTGAGCCTGCGCGCTCTAGAGCCCTAGTGCCGCAACTAGAGAGAAGCCGGCAACGAAGGGCCTGCGCGCCGCAACGAAGACCCAGGGCAGCCAAATTAAAAGAAAAAAAAAAATAGAACCGTACTCATGGAGCAGCCCTCAATCACAACCAAGCTACACACATTTCTGCTCCTTTAGGCAGTCATAGTTAAGGTCCTGCAGGAATTCATAAATACTATATTGTTCACAAATATTATGTCTTATAGCCCCAACTCCATTGCATGCACAGAGCAGGCTATGAGTGTTCTATTCAGCTTTCATTTCCCAGTAAAAATGAAAAAACTACAAATACAGTTTTCTAACTAGGCTAAACACTGACAGTAAGAGTCTAAAGATGAGGTGTACCCCTCCTGTCAATGCTCTGAAACTCTTAAAAACAAATAAAACCCCAGCAGATGAAAAAATGAACTGTCTTTCTCATCCCATTCTAGCACTGACTTGCTGTAAAATCATGCACCAATAATTTTATCTTTCTGAACTGCTGCTATTCTCATTCACACTAAGGAAATGATAAATTTTCAATAAATTTCAATAAAATTTTCAATAAAATATGACATTAAGTGAACAGAACAGAAATGAACAGAAAATTAGTGCCTAACACCAAAGCATCTGCTATCAATCATAATAACTAGGAGCAGCCCACATTTGTATTTTATACCTCCCCGTCCACAGAGCAATAACGTTTCTTCACTTTCTAAGTATGATTTCAACAAAGTCCATGAATAATTTGACCACTGCTTTTACTCACTTTAACAGTAACCAGGAATCATTAATGTCACACAGACTGAGGCACCGTAGCCAACCACCAGCATTTTTTTTTTTTAATATTTTGCAGTACAACTGGAAACAGACATGGACAGACAGTACAAAAGCTAAAAACCTCCGCATGAAATTTTACCTGTCCGTGTATGTCTCCACACACTGTTACTGGTGTTGATACTGGCTGGACATTTGACTCTTCCAAGAGGAGGTCACAAACATAGTCACATAGCCGCTGTAAGAAGAGAAAATAAAATGCAACCTTTTATTACAATATTAAAACTAAAGACCAAATGCAAAAAAGACAAGAACTAATCCGTGTATTGTTTCACAGGAAAGGAAACCATGATGATTCTGGGATTTTACTTCTGTCAGCTTTTACCTTCCTCTCACAATGCCTATTCCAAAATGCAAACTCCCTGGCTATACAGGTAATAGGTCCTAGAAGACAGAGAGCTCTGCAAGGAACTGTAAAATGATGTTTTTCAACAAAAAAATGTAAAAGTCAATAATTTTAAGGGGAAAAGGTTTCTACCTGCTAATTTTTTTTTTTTTTTTTTTTTTTTTTGCGGTACGCAGGCCTCTCACCACTGTGGCCTCTCCCGTTGCGGAGCACAGGCTCCGGACGCGCAGGCCCAGTGGTCATGGCTCACAGGCCCAGCCGCTCCGCGGCACGCAGGATCCCCCCAGACCGGGGCACGAACCCGCGTCCCCTGCACTGGCAGGCGGACTCTCAACCACTGCGCCACCAGGGAAGCCTTTATCTGCTAATTTTTAAAGTACATTGCAAACCACGCACTTACCAAATATGACCCCGCAACTGCATTCTTAGCAATGAAAATTTATGATCACATAAAAACCTGTACACAAAGGGCCATAGAAGCTTAATTCATAAGAGCCAAAAACTAGAAATAAATCAGTTGTCCTTCAACAGTGAACAGTTAAATTATGGTACATTCACACCATGGAATACTATTCAGCAATAAAAAACAAACTATTGACACATAACAATCTGTATAAATTTCAAGGGATTTATGCTGAGTGGGGAGAAAAAAAAAACCTAACCCAAAAGGTTATATACTGCATGATTCCATTTATATAACATTCTTGAAATAAAAAATTTATAGAAATGGAGACCAGATTAGTGATTGCCAAGGGTCTAGGAGGTAGGGGCAGCAGGAGGGAAATGCGTATGGTTACAAAAAGGACAACATGTGGACTCCTTGGGGTGATGGAACTGTCTGTATCATGAATGTGGTATTAGATACATGAGACTACAGATATAACAATACTGCATAGAACTAAATACACATACAAATGAGTACAAGTAAAACTGGAGAATTATGAACAAGATCGTGGAGTGTATCAACGTCAATATCCTGATTGTGGTATTTGTTCCACAAGACATTACTACTAGAGAAAACTGGGTAAAGTGTACATGGGATCACTTGGTATTATTTCTTACAATTGCATATAAATCTACAATTATCTCAAAATAGAAAGGTTAACAAAATTAATCGCAAAATGTATATCTAAAATTTAAGAGTCACTCTACCTTTTAAAAGGAACTCTAGGGGAACTTCCCTGGTGGCGCAGTGGTTAAGAATCCGCCTGCAAATGCAGCAGATACGGGTTCGAGCCCTGGTCCAGGAAGATCCCACATGCCGTGGAGCAACTAAGCCCGTGCACCACAACTACTGAGCCTGCACTCTAGAGCCCGCATGCCACAACTGCTGAAGCCCACGCGCCTAGAGCCTGTGCTCCGCAACGAGAAGCCACTGCAATGAGAAACCCATGCACCGTAACAAAGAGTAGCCCCTGCTCGCCACAACTAGAGAAAGCCCGCGCACAGCAACAAAGACTGAACGCGGCGAAAAATAAATATAAAGAAAGAATCTACCTGCCAACGCAGGGGACACAGGTTCGAGCCCTGGTCCGGGAAGATCCCATGTGCCGTGGAGCAACTAAGCCCATGCACCACAACTACCAAGCCTCCGCTCTAGAGCCCACAAGCCCCAACTACTGAAGCCCACGCACCTAGAGCCCATGCTCCACAACAAAGAGAAGCCACTGCAATGAGAAGTCCACACACCGCAACAAAGAGTAGCCCCCGCTCGCCGCAACTAGAGAAAGCCTGCATGCAGCAACAAAGACCCAACACAGCCAAAAATTAATTAAGGAATTAATTTTTAAAAAAAGAACTCTAGGGACTTCCCTGGTGGTCCAGTGGGTAAGACTCCATGCTCCCAATGCAGGGGGCCCGGGTGTGATCCCTGGTCAGGGAACTAGATCCCACGTGCATGCCACAACCAAGAGTTTGCATGCCACAACTAAGAGTTCACATGCCACAACTAAGAAGTCCGCATGCCGCAACTAAAGAAGTCTGCATGCCGCAACGAAGATCCAGCATGCCGCAACGAAGATCCAGCGTGCCGCAACTGAGACCTGGCACAGCCAAAATAAATATTAAAAAAAAAAAGAAAAAGAACTGGGGGGGGAATCTTCCTTCCATCTGAGACCAGTTAACACTACAGTCAGAGGCCCTACTAGATTTTATGAAGATCTGCCAAGAAAGGACAAATTAAACTACATGAGCATAATGAAATGATTTTAAACATTAATTAAGGAATCTAAATGCTACAATTTACTTAAATATATGAGAGACACACTTTAACAGTTATAGCGGGCTTCCCTGGTGACGCAGTGGTTGAGAGTCCGCCTGCCGATGCAGGGGATAAGGGTTCGTGCCCCGTTCCGGGAAGATCCCACATGCCGCGGAGCGGCTGGGCCCGTGAGCCATGGCCGCTGAGCCTGCGCGTCCGGAGCCTGTGCTCCGCGACGGGAGAGGCCACAACAGTGAGAGGCCCGCGTACCGCAAAACAAACAAACAAAAAAAACAGTTATAGCTACAACACTTTACACAGAGGCAAGCATAGGAGAGAACTCACAATGGGAGGGGGGAGGAAGAGCAAGAAAAAAGTCCCCCCCCCAAAAAAATGAAGGGAAATCAAGCTGTTTAAAACATTTTCAAAATAAAAAGGTTTGCTCTTATTCGTAGGATAAGTTCCTGATCTTCAAGTAGCACCTCAAAGGCAAGATCATCCTTTTGGCCTGGAGTCCTTCTGGCCCTGAGCAGGGAGTTCCTTCTGTGCTGAATTTCCTACAACTCTCAGATGCTTCAATAAACAATCCTTGGTCCAGATATATAATCCATCCATTATTTGTAAAAGGAACAGATACTGGTGAGTGAAACAATGTTTCTGAACTCAGAGCCTCAAGTTTATCATGAAAGATGGTCTCTAAGGTTCCTTCAGTTCCACTTTGCATTTGTTTAAAAAAAACAAAAACAAAAAACCTCGGCTTTTTCCTTCCTATGTAGG
>NW_006799073.1:524998-565575 GCF_000442215.2 Lipotes vexillifer | reverse complement strand
GGGAAAAACTCAGTTCTTCCCTACTTTGTGCTTCTTTCCTATGTGTCTCCCTTACTAGTCACACAGAACACTCACAGTTTTGACACTCCTGGTCACCAAGGTTTTTTCTCCCTACAATATGCAATTCTCTGCAACACCAGCGGGTTATCCTACAATTTAACTTAATTCTGACATCATCTACCAGAGATAGTGTCAGATCCCACAGCTTAAGGGCTCAGTCCCACAACACTGCCCCCCGCCCCCCCCTACAAATACCCTGCCAATACACACACACACTTCAAACAACAGTTGCAAGCCCAGGTTATCACCTGCGCTTCTAACCAACCAGGTATAGAGCAGAGGTTCCAAAGACCTCCTCCTTAGGTTTGAATAATTTGCTAGAGCAGCTCACAGAACTCAGGGAAACACTTGCATTTACCAGTTTACTAAAGGATGTGATAAATGATACAGATGACATCCACATTTAAGAGATGTGTTGGGCAAGGTATGGGGAAAGGATGGAAACCACTGATCTTTTTACTATCACCATAGTTTTGCCTTTTCTAGAATGTCATATAGTTGGAATCATACATATGTTGTCTTTTCAGGTTGGCTTCTTTCACATAGTAATACGCATTTAAGCTTCCTTCATGTCTCTCCATGGCTTGATAGCTCATTTCTTTTTAGCGCTGAATAATATTCCATTATCTCAATGTACCAGTTTATTTAACCATTTGTCTACTGAAGGACATCTTGGTTGCTTTCAAATTTTGGCAATTATGAATAATGCTGCCATAAACATCTCTGTATAGGTTTTACAGTGGATGTTAAGTTTTCAACTCATTTGGATAAACACCAAGGAGCATGACTGCTACATCATACGGTAAGGGTGTTTAGTTTGGTAAGAAACTGCTAAATGATCTTCGAAAGTGACTGTACTAGTCTGCATCCCCATCAACAATGAGTGAGAGTTTCCGTTGCTCTACAGTTTTGCCAGTGTTTGGTGCTGCCAGTGTTTTGGATTCTGGCCATTCTAATAGGTGTGTAGTGGTACTGCCTTGTTGTTGTTTTTGTTGTGTTTTGTTTTTGGCCGTACCACGCGGACTGTGGGATCTCAGTTCCCTGACCAGGGATTGAACCTGGGCCCTCGGCAGTGAAAGCAAGAGTCCTAACCACTGGACCGCTGGGGAATTCCCACCTTGTTTTAATTTGCATCTCCCTAATGACATGATATGGAGCACCTTTTCATAGGCTTATTTGTCATCTATATATCTTCTTTGCTGAGGTATCTGTTCAAGTCTTTGGCCCTTTTTTTTTTTTGGCTGTGTTGGGTCTTCGTTGCCGCGCATGGGCTTTCTCTAGTTGCGGTGAGTGGGGGCTACTCTTCGTTGCGGTGTGCAGGCTTCTCACTGCGGTGGCTTCTCTTGTTGCAGAGCATGGGCTCTAGGCATGCAGGCTTCAGTAGTTGCAGCACATGGGCCCAGTAGTTGTGGCACGTGGGATCTAGAGCGCAGGCTCAGTAGTTGTGGTACACGGGCTTAGCTGCTCTGCGGCATGTGGGATCTTCCAGGACCAGAGCTCGAACCTGTGTCTCCTACATTGGCAGGTGGATTCTTAACCACTGCGCCACCAGGGAAGCCCCTTTGGCCCATTTTTAATAGGGCTGTTTGTTTTCCTACTGCTGAGTTTTAAGAGTGTTTTGTTTATTCTGGATAAAAGTCCCTTATCAGACATGTCTTTCACAAATATTTTCTCCCAGTCCAGGGCTTGCCTTCTCATTCTCTTGAAAGCGTCTTTTGCAGAGCAACGTTTTTGTTTTTGTTTTTTTGGCTGCGTGGCTTGTGGGATTTTAGTTCCTTGACGAGGGATCGAACCTGGGCCCTCAGCAGTGACAGCATGAAATCCTAACCACTGGACCACCAGGGAATTCCCATGCAGAGCAAAGTTTTTAATTTTAATAAGCCCAGTGTTTCTCAATTATTTTTTTATGAGTAGTAGATTGTTTTGATTCGTCTGGGTTTTCTTTGTGGGACGGGGAACCAGGAATTTGTGGGGCTTTTTTAACAACTTCACTGAGATATAATTCACACATCGTAAAATTCACCCCTTTAATGCATAAAATTCAATGGTTTTCAGCATGTTCACTGTTGGGCAACCATCACCATAATCAATTTTAGAACATTCTCATCACCCGAAAAAGAAACTGTATACTCATTAGCACTCATCTCCCACCTCCCACAACCCCACCCCACAGCCCTAGGCAATCACTAGTCTGCTGTGTCTATGGATTTGTTCATTCTGGACATCTAGAAATGGGGCCTTTTGTGACTGGCTTCTTTCACTTAACATAAGTTTTTAAAGTTCATCCACATTGTAACATACATGATTTGTTTGTTCTTCTTTATAGTTGAATAATATTCCATTGTATGTATTTACCACATTTTGCTTATCCATTCATCAGTTGCTGGACATTTGGGTTCTTTCCACTATTTGGCTGTAAGAATTTGATTTTGACATACTAAGTCTGCAATGCCTATCAGACTTCAAAGTGCCTAAGATGTGCTGTAAACAGCTGACCGAGTGAGTCCTGAATTCAAGGAAAAGGATCCAGGCTAGAGAGACTAATTTGGAGATTGTCAGGAAATATATATTTGAAGTCATGAGACTAGAAGAGACAACTAAAGTGGCTGCTTACAAATAGGGAAAAGGATAAGTTACAAAAAGGAGTCTTAATACTTCACACAGAAGTTAGGGACAGAAGGAGGAACCAGCAAAAGGGACTGCTTGATGAGGTACAAAGGAAACCATGAGAGTGTAGTATTATGGAAGTCCGGTGAAGAAAATGTTTCAAAAGAGGAGTAATCAGCTATGTTCAATACTGATGGAAGGGGCTTCCCTGGCGGCGCAGTGGTAAAGAGTCCGCCTGCCAATGCAGGGGACATGGGTTCGAGCCATGATCCCACATGCTGTGGAGCAACTAAGCCCGTGCGCCACATCTCCTGAGCCTGCACTCTAGAGCCCGCGAGCCACAACTACTGAACCCACGTACCACAACTACTGAAGCCCGTGCTCCTAGAGCCCATGCTCCACAACAAGAGAAGCCACCACAATGAGAAGCCTGCACATCTCAACGAAGAGTAGCCCCCTCTCGCCACAGCTAGAGAAAGCCAACGACAGCCCAACACAGCCAAAAATAAATAAATAAAATAAACAAAATTTTTAAAAAAGAAAATACTGATGGAAGGTCAAATTTTAGAGGAATAGAGTAGGGCCCAGAGAGAATACTCCTTTACTCCTAAATCAACAAGTACCAATTGCAGGATATCTTACACAAGTAACACAATGGCACAGTTCAGAGGTTAAGAGCACAGTCTTTGAAGTCAAAGAGATCACAGAACAATATCACCTCTATTTCTTACAACCTATTACTTAGCTTACTGTCTGTTACTTAGCTGTGTAACCCTGCTAAGTTACTTCATCTCTCTGTGCCTCAGTTTCCTCATCCACAAAATAGAAATACCAACCTGGGGGACTTCCCTGGTGGTCCAGCGGTTAAGAATCTGCCTTCCAATGCAGGGGACGCGGGTTCGATCCCTGGTCGGGGAACTAAGATCCCACATACCTCAGGGCAACTAAGCCCATGCGCCGAAACTACTGAGCCTGCCTGCACACCACATCGAAGAGCCGGAGCGCCACAACAAAAGATCCCACATGCCTCAATGAAGATCCCACGTACCACAACTAAGACCCAATACAGTAAAATGAAAAAATAATAAAATAAAATAAGCTAGGAGGATATACATCAAACCCAAAACAGCAGTTGCCAGAGATGTCAACCAAAACGCATTCCACTTTCATCTTCGTTTATTTATTTTACTTTTTAAAAAAGCATGAAGGGGCTTCCCTGGTGGCTCAGTGGTGAAGAATCCGCCTGCCAATGCAGGGAACACGGGTTCGAGCCCTGGTCCGGGAGGATCCCACATGCCGTAGAGCAACTAAGCCCGTGCACCACAACTACTGAGCCTGCGCTCTGGAGTCTGCGAGCCCCAACTGCTGAGCCTGCGTGCCACAGCCGCTGGGGCCTGTGTGCCTGGAGCCCGTGCTCTGCAACAAGCACCGCAATGCGAAGCCGATGCACCACGGCGAGGAGTGGCCCCCGCTCACCACAGCTGGAGAGAGCCCGCGCGCAGCAATGAAGACCCAACACAGCCAAAAATAAATAAATAAACAAATAAATAAATTTATTTTAAAATATATATATATATATATTGAGTTGGCAAAAAGTTCCGTAACACCTTATGCGAAAACCCGAAGGAACTTTTTAGCCAACTCAATATATGACTCAATTTATCTGAAATGCCTGGAATAGGCAAATCCATGAAGATATAAAATAGATTAATGGTTGCTTAGGGCTGGACTTTGAGGTAAGGGGTAATGGGGAGTTTCTGTTAATGGGTATAGTTTCTCTTTGGGATGATAAAAATGTTCTAACATTGATTATGGCAATGGTTGCACAACTCTGTAAATATATTAAAACCCACTGGGAAAAAACCCCCACTGAATTATAAACTTTAAAAATTAATTTTATGATATGTGAATTATATCTCATAAAACTGTTATTTTTAAATTAATAATATATATTACCTCTTTAAAAATAATAATTACCACATTGACCATAACCACTCAAATCTACTCCTTGTGGACAGGGGTAGCTGTCCTCCCAATCAATTTCAAAAGATCAGTGTTGTACAACATCCTCTTTCTATTATAATCCATTAGACCTGTGATATATAATTTATTATTTGTATAGTAATAGCTCCCAAAGTTTACAATTACTGTTTGCATTTTTTTTTCACCCTAACTCACTTCCATGTAGCTTAAGGGTAGTTCCAAAGAACAAATATGCCATGATTGGCCTGTATTTTTTTATAGTCTTTCATTACCACCTCCTTTCTCAGTCAGCCAGTAAAAAGAGCACTACTTTTTTTAGGTTAGCCTCATAGAGCAACAATTTATACTTTTAAATGTACTTTCTGAAACTATACAATTTTAAAAATAAAACAATATAGTGATGTTTTAAAGTACCTATCTCAGGACCTTACCCACCTTTCTTAGGTATAATGCCTTGCTCAATTAATATTTGAGATTTTTTTCAGGTACACTCACCAAACCTCCTCAAAGAGAATTCCACCAAGGTATCTGCAGAAGTGCTTTGCTGTAATTTGTCCAGGAGTGGGCAGAGTTTTCTGTTTGTTGCCAGGAGGCCTGCTTGTTCTTTCAGACTGCACATCTTTTAAGAACAGACCTAACTTCCATCAGTGAAGGTCAGGGCCCATACCTAATATATTCTCTGACATAAGCGTATAATGTTGATCTCTCCTCTTGACCACTCTTGTAAATTTGGGGGCTCCAACAAATTTGGTGTACACCCCTTTAAAGATCAATTACTAGTATGTTACCCAAACAAACCAACCTACTATAAACTCCACCATGAATTAAGCCAGACTGTCCTCTAGAGAGGGCTGTCCTCACCCTGCGTTACACTGCACTCCTTTCCCAATTGCTTTTTCCCAAATTGCACTTTAATGTCATACTATCAAACTGTAGTAAAGGACATTATAGGAAACAGTCCTCTACAGAGCTTGTCATTGTGTGGACTATAAACAAGGTGCATAGGATGCTGTGATTAAATAGTTGCCTTCAAGGAGGACTGGGGGAGGAATGTCTCTTTGTTTCTTCCATCAAGGATAGATGTGATTTCCCCGAGAAACTTATTTTTATCATCTTACAGACTCTGTAAATTTTTTTAAATTGATCAGTTTACATCTTTCTGTAGGCTCCTAGAAAGCTTAAGGCCTAATCTCAAAGAAGTAACCCAGTCATCACAGCTTTTATTTTATACGTACTACTCTTATTTTTCCTATTGGCTCCATCTTGGTTTCCTATCTTTATTTTCTTTTTGTCTCATTTTTCTTACTTATTCTGAATATAATTTATCTTGCTATATTGAATGCTTCTTTGTAAACCACTCTATATCCTTTTTAGAACAAAGTGAGTTATCATTTAACATTCTGAAACTAATCACAGCACGGATTCGTGAGGGACTCTATAGTTCCCATTTTGAATGCTGCAGAATTTGCACCCACATATGACTGGCTCTCCTGGCCCATAATGCTTCCTGAACTGCAAGTCACTTACGGTGACTGGCCCAAACCCCCAGTGCTGATCTGAAAGTAACAGGAGACCATTAGCTAAAGAACATCACTGTGAAACCCTACCAAAAGCCAGTGAGTGCCTAGCGAACCATGTAAACTACTTAAGCAACATCTTCAACCCGAGGCCAGGCATGCTAACTTGAGTAAAGTTAACAGCTGTCTCCTATAACTGCCACTTCTGCAGTCCCAACAGAGGACTTAGAGCACTAAGCCTCTAAGCCAAAGCCACTGCCTCTCATCACTCCAGTTCAGCAGTAGCTTACAAATTCATGTCAAGAACACATAAAAATAAGAAGTCTATGAAATCTCAGCACAAACTCTACATATGTCAGCCAACTACACACACACTGGCCTCCCGAGCCCAGTCTTGCCATGGGAGAGGCTCCTCCAAAGCCCTTCACAGCTTTTTTTTTGCAGCTTGATTTGTAGGAAGCATGGTTTGTTTCTCTTTCTGCCCCAAAGCAGTCACTGAGGCAAGATTCTCAATCTTATCCCAAATTTTGGGCAAACTACACCCATTTCTCCCCACGGTGCCTAATCAATTCCTAATCCTTGAAAAAGTAGAGGTTCATGGACCCATTCTTAGGAGACCCTATTTCCCTTCTCTACATTTTCCTCAAGATACTTGTTTACAGATCCACTCTATTCTCTGCTCCTGTCTCCCTGTTCTCTCTTGCCCCTCAAATACACTGGGTTTTGAATTTCTGTAATTCTTCATTTAGCTGATCTTGTTATCTGAAACACACTATTTCCTTTATTCACTTTTACATACTGGTATTTATAAAATCTCTTCTTAAGAAATAAAAATCTATCTAAGTTTATATTCTACACAGCCTTTGAATAGAGTCTCTACTATAACACAAATCACTGGGAATGAAGAGTGGGAGCGGGAATCCAAGATGACAATGATATTCACACGCTAACAATCCAGAAGGAAATATCTGTACCTTCAGTAAAAACCAGAGTTTCTGAGCCCTGGCACTACCGACAACTCTCTGTTGTGGGGGCTGCTGTCCTGTGCACTGTATGATGTTCAGCAACATCTGGCCTTTACACCCCCTAGATAACTGCGAAAATCTACAAGTGTCTCCAGACATCGCCAAATATCCGCTCGGGGGCAAAATCACCCCCAGCTGAGAACCACTGGTCTAGACCTTTCTCCTGAGTTTAACACTATTAGAACAGTGTCTGGAGCACATTTGGTAATCAAATATTTGTTACCCAACAGATCTGTTTATCCAACAGTCTTCTGAACGTTTCTGCCTCAGTGTCTTGACTTGGCAGCATCTCAAATTCAGTCTGGCCCAAACCAAACTCCCTTGTATGCCTTAATCTAGTTATTAGTATTTACTAAGTAATCCATGCCAGAAACTAAGAGATTACACTGAACTCTTCCTCTCTCTCTCTCAAACCTAGACATAATCTGTCAACAGGTCCTATTATACCATCTTCATTTCCTTTTAAACACCACAACCACTTGTTACTGGCTTACTTCAAAAGCTTTCATGTCACCTGGTCTATTGCTCCTATGACATTTTTGTCCCATTGCAATCCAAGGTCCATAATGCTGCTAGAAAATTCCTAAAACCTGTCACTGTCCCCCTTAAAAACCTCTCAAGGACACTCCTCTATGATAGTGTTTCCCAAACTCCATTCAGATATCATCTTTATGATTTTGTCATATTCCTACTACACACAACAGTGTATCTAATAGTTTCCTTTGAATCTACTTTTCAGTTAGCTATATTTTTAAAAATATCATCAAGCATGATTTATTTGTTTTTCCCTAAAATATAAAAACATTTCAAAGTGTTTATACATGAACCATCTCAAAGATAAAAATTCAAGTCTATCAGCCTAATCTTCCATGACTTGGTCTCTGCCTGTCTTCTCTGCACCACCTCAAGCCATACCAAACTACTTCAAGTTGACCAGCCATCTTCTTTTAGATTAAGCTATACCATTGCATATGGTATTTCTTCTGCTTCATGTTCTTTCCTTCCTGTCTTGTCTACCTGAAAAAACTCTGCTCATCCGCTCATTGCTCCTCCTTTGTGAAACCATCTGTGGCTTCAGAGTTAGATGCTCCTGCTTCTATGTTCTCCGATACGCTGGACAGCTCTCTATTTTAGCACCTACCAAACTATGCAATGATCATTTGTTTACCTCTCTATCTCCCCTACTATATTGAGAGCCCCTCAAAGACAGAGAGAAGTGCCAAATTGTATCTCTAGCATCCACAGGGAATAGTACTTGACGCAGGAGACAGTTAAAGAAATGTCTGTTGTAAAGCAGTACGGTTTGATTCAACACACCTTAACTGAGTGCCTATCATATACAAGGCAGTGTTCTAAGACTGTGGAGAATACAAAAATAAACAAGATATGATCCTGGCCCTTCAAGAAGCTTGCAGTCTAATGGTGGAGACAGGTATATTTACTATCATACAAGACAGAACAATACAAGTAGTAGTAAAATGGAACAAAAAGTGCTATGGGGCAAAGGTTAGTATAGAACAGAAAGAATGGAAAATTTTTTGGCCTTGCCAAACATCTTGCGGGATCTTAGTTCCCGGACCAGATACTGAACCTGGGCCATGGCAGCGAAAGCACCGAGTCCTAACCACTGGACCACCAGGGAATTCCAGAATGGAAATTTTAAATAGCAAATAAATTCAGGTATATACTCTGCTGACTCACTGTGGCAAAAGTCACTTAAACCTTATCAAGTCCTGATATTTGTTCTGCATATCACAGTGATAGAGTGGACATGAAGGTACTCTGAAAACTGTAAGTAGCTGTGTAAATTCTAACCATTACTAATAATTCTGACTATGGAATCTAGGAACCCTGTATGGAGAAAGTGACATCTGAGCTAGAGCTAAAAAAGAGCATAGAGGGGAATTCCCTGGTGGTCCAGTGGTTAGGACTCTGTGCTTTCACAGCTGTGGGCCCGGGTTCAATCCCTGGTAGGGGAACTAAGATTCCACAAGCCATTTGGCATGGCCAAAAAATAAATAAATAAATAAATAAAATTAAAAGGGGCATGAAGGGTATTGTATAGAGGAAACATAAGTGGTAGATATGGACGTGACCCCTGGAGCCAGACTGCCTAGGTCTGAATGCAGCTCCTTCACTTTCCTACTAGGTATATGCCTTTGAAAAGTTACTTAATCTGCCTGTGCTTGAGATACCTGTCTGCAAAATGGGGTAAATGTTAGTACCCAACTCACACAGTATTAAATGATTTAATATTTGTGCTATATGAGTATTAAGTAGGTAAAAGAAAGAGACTAAGCAGAAGCAAAGAAGCAGGGAAGTACAAGGCACACTGTCAGAAGAAAGCACTCTAATGTACTCAGAATGGAAGGTAAAAAGAAAGGTGATTAAGTGGAAGACATACTTAGAAAAGTATGCTATTTCCCATCCTAGAAGGCTATTAACTGTATCAGAAAGAGCTCTGCACAAAGTCTTTCCAACTTAATTCACTGATTAGCTGGACATCCTCAGGCAGATCATAAACTCTACAAAGCTCAGTTCCCCCTCAGTAAAGTGAGAAGAATACAGAACTAGGCAAACTCTGATTCTCTCTCAGCTCTGAAATTCTAGAAAAGGGTCTGGGGAGTCATTAGAAGTGTGCACTGTCCTATAGGAAACCTACTACCACATGTAGCTATTGAGCACCTGAAATGTGGCTGATCCAAACTGGGATGTATTGTAAATGTAAAACATATACCACATTTCGTAGACTTAATACAAAAAAAAAAAGTTTTATGTTAGTAATTTTATATTAATTGCATGTTGAAATTGGGTTAAATAAAATATTACTAAGATTGATTTCACCTGTTTCTTTTTTCTTTTTTCTTTTTTTTTTTTGCAGTACATGGGCCTCTCACTGTTGTGGCCTCTCCCCTTGCACAGCACAGGCTCCGGCACCTGTTTCTTTTTACTTTAAAAAATTTAACAATTTGAGGCTCACATTTCTGAGCATTTTCTATTGGACAGCACTGCTACAGACTATTTTCAGAAGATCCAAGAGACTGTGATTCTGTAGCCAAAAAGACAAAATGCCAAGCATTATCAGAAAGGGTTTCAGAAAGATTATCAATGAAAACACTGAAAAAACTATTCTAGCCCTATAGAAAGCCACAGTCTGTCCCTAACTGCTGTACTGTGTTCATTTTTCCTTGAAATACCTAAAGAAAGATAATATACAAAACCAAACAACTCAGGTAAACAGAATGATCAGTAAGATAGGCAATAAGGTGAGTGACAAGACTAACAGGCTTCAAATCCAGAAGGCTCAAGACTACCATATATGAGAATCTATAAAATCAGATAGAGGCTGAATAAGGAGGTACAAAAGGCTCTTCACCAAGTCTTAGAAAAAAGCAAGGGAGAATTCTCTGAAGCTTTATGGAGGCATTTCAAACAGAAGTACAGTTTTGCAGAGCAGTGGTCTTATATGAAAAACAGAGATGGCTCAGACTAAACATAAAAGTGAGTTCCAAGGGCTTCCCTGGTGGCGCAGTGGTTGAGAGTCCACCTGCTGATGCAGGGGACACGGGTTCGTGCCCCGGTCTGGGAGGATCCCACATGCCGCGGAGCGGCTGGGCCCATGAGCCATGGCCGCTGAGCCTGCGCGTCCGGAGCCTGTGCTCCGCAATGGGAGAGGCCACAACAGTGAGAGGCCCGCGTACCGCAAAAAAAAAAGAGAGTTCCAAAAAAGATTACAGCAACTATCAATCCACAGAAGTGGTTACTTCTCCCTGTGTTGCATGTCTGAGGTAGACACTAGTATTCTCCCAACCCCTACCATGGAAACTGTCTTCAGTTCTTCAGTAAAAAAAAAAAAAAAAACTGAACACCAACTCAGTGTGCAACTTCTTTACTTACATGGTACCTTTAAGAACTGTCGAAGAGGGGCTTCCCTGGTGGCGCAGTGGTTGAGAGTCCGCCTGCTGATGCAGGGGACACAGGTTCATGCCCCGGTCCGGGAAGATCCCACATGCCACGGAGCGGCTAGGCCCGTGAGCCATGGCCGTTGAGCCTGCGCGTCCGAAGCCTGTGCTCCACAATGGGAGAGGCCACAACAGTGAGAGGCCCACTTACCGGAAAAAAAAAAAGAACTGTCGAAGAGATCAGACAATCTCCAAGTTATAGAACCTCTCCCATGACAAAATACTTAAGTGTAAGTATTCAGTAAACCTGTCTTTCATCATTCATTCTTACATTTGGTCAGATATGGAATCTGTGTCTTCTATGATCCTCTCTGAAATTTTTGTAGTGGATGAGAATCACACGAACTCTTTTTTAAGAAATGTTATGCTTTGGTCCACTCACCTTCATATATCACCCTTATTCCTTCAAAACAGTTATGTACATTTGACCCAGGGCTAGTGATTTGACCATTTCCAATTTAGATATAGAGAAATCATGATTAGATCTAGAACATCCTACGCATTTATTATTTTATTTAGTATCTCCAACTTCCAATTTAAAACAGGTAAATTTCAGTCTATTTTTCTACCAGAACAAATCTTTTCCATAATGATCATTAAGTGGCTCCAATGATTTTTCTTCCTTTGACAGAATATTTTATTTTGGCTTTAAAGCCTCAGAAAAAGTGCTCCTGGAATACTTTCTTGGCCTGCCTAATTTTAGTTTGCACTTCATGCCAAGAGGGAGAAACAGAATTAAATTTCTTTAAATACACCAGAGATGCAGCACAAGAAAATTAATCTGATAAAAACATTTCCAGGGCTTCCCTGGTGGCGCAGTGGTTGAGAGTCCGCCTGCCGATGCAGGGGACACGGGTTCGTGCCCCGGTCCGGGAAGATCCCACATGCCGCAGAGCGGCTGCGCCCGTGAGCCACGGCCGCTGAGCCTGCGCGTCCGGAGCCTGTGCTCCGCGACGGGAGAGGCCACAACTCTGAGAGGCCCGCGGACTGGAAAAAAAAAAAAAAAAAAAAAAATTCCAAGACAAAGAAAAGCCTCCACTTATATAGAAAAATTCAGAATTTTTTTTTTCTAGTGGTTGGTCCAGGGGGTGCGGGGGAAATTTACTAGGAAACAGATACACACTGTACAGTCCCGTTGTGTTGCAAAGGGAAATGAAATGGTTTAATAACTATATTCTCTTAGGTTAGGAAGGATCTAATGTTTATCAAATTAAGAGGTCTAAAGAAAATCCAAATGATTTGTCTTTCAAATCATTTCAATATTCAATATTGAGATACATTTCATAATAAGCAATATTTTACTCATTATAAACACAAAGCTTAAAACTGCTTTACATATCCTAAGGAACAGAAAACTCCACATCAATTCACTGACATGCAAAAACCAACTTTAGTTTTCCAATGAACTGGGTCACAATGTCGCGTTTTTTTAAGGAAAAATCCTTGTTTCCTAAAAAGCCATATAGCAGAAAGAAGCTACAAAACTATTGTCACAAGAGCATGAAAGCTACATTTCTACTAATACTGGCTTTGTCCCCATTTTAATTAAATTATCCTGTTAAAAACGGGAAAATGGACAAGAATGACTCCCCTATCAAACAGCACATATAATGAACATACAAGTTAGTTACATTCACAACAGCTCCTGTGGTCTTAAACATTTTGCACACTGTTGACTGATGTTAAATATCAACTCCCTGTACCAAGAGATGGCAAAAGAAAAAACCAGTAATATCTTCCTTAAGAGAAAAAAACTCACGGACAAAAATAAATTACTTTAAACCCACAGCTTAAAGAATAAAAAGAACTCAAAATTATCAACAGTTTACCCACTTACCACACAGCAAATCAAAGTTAATTGAACAAGAACAGGCACTACCACCAACCTCTAAACACTGCTAGTCACCTAAGCACTGGTTTTATCAAACGCATAGAAACACTTGTCAAAAAAGCAGTATCCTAAAAACTTACATTCCTTTATTCTTACATTCATTCCTTTACCCAAACATAGGTTTACTGTTACTAGGACTCTGCAGTACAAAGAACGACTCACTTCCTTTGGATAACCAAAACAATGAAATCTTGAGCTAAGAAGAGATTGGGGCAGGGGGTGGGGGGGGCAGGACAGGCATGAAGAAGCAGACGTACAGAATGGACTTGAGGACACGGGGGGGGGGGGGGGGGGAGCGGGGACAACTTAAAGGACAGAAACGTATTGGTGTTTATTGAGAGCCTGTTATTTTATCCACTTAAAACAGCTCAAAGACGTGCTCGAAAATGAGTTCATACTGGAATGAGCAGAAGAAAACCAACACTCCTAAAAAGCAACTGGGAGAAGTGCTCGAACAGAAGGACGACTTGACGTTCTCTCACCCTACCAGACCGCTCGGGCCCCCACCTGCCCCTTCCCATCCCTATCCCCATTCCTCAGGCACCTAAACCCACTGGGGCCGCGATCCTGGAGCACGCTGCATTCCCTGTCAGACGCCGGCCTCCCCGCGCTCCTGTCACCGCCTCTGGGGGGATGACCGCTGCCACTGCCCGCGGGGGTCGCCTCAGACTCCGAGACCCGGGGTCGGGGTGAGGGGAGAGGAGTCTTGTAAGCAAAGCCGTGAAGGTTCGAGCCCCGGGGCAGCCCCAAGGCCAGGACGGGCAACCCTGGGGCAGAGGCCGCGACATCCCTTGGGATCCCCGCTGAGGGAATCGGGATGGCATTCGGGGGACTCGGGCTGCCCCCGCTCCCCGCGTGACGCCAAGTCGGAACGAGTCGCCTCGCACCGCGTTAGGCCCTCCACCGTGACGGGACAGGACACCGCCGGGGGTCCCGCGGAGAGAGGAAGGGCGGGCCGGCGGGAGCCCCGCTGCCGGAAGGGGGGGGGCCCCGAAAGCAGCGCTCCCGCCCCGGCCAGGCTCACCTTCAGGTCGTTCTCCGGCAGGTATTTGCACAGCCGCGCTATCTCCACATACTTGTCCAAGTCCAGGGGCGCCATTTTAGAAATAACAAGCCCCGACGGCAGCAGCGGCGTCCGCGGCTGTGCTAGCGGCGGCAGCGGCGGAGGCCGAAGCCGGAACCCTCCCTACGTCACGTCCGGCCCGTGAGACGCGTCTACGCAGCGGCATAAAGCTTGACCCGATTTTCCCCGCTGCTTCGACACGCCCCACGCTCTCTCCCGCGGAACACAGGCTGCAGGCCCCCAGAGCTCCCTGGGTCCAGGGAGCTGAAACTGCTGAGACCCGTAGTTGTTTACCGTGGGGTGTGCTGGGATTTGTAGTTTTCTTTAGTGGCCAGCAACTCTTCTTTTCCTCCCCTTCCCTTCCTCTAGACTTTCACCTCTGGGGACCCAGCGAGGCTTTTCCGATGCAAAATGGCAAAGTAGGTGACACTAGCCATTCCCTGGTTTCTCACTCCGACCCTTGTAAGCATTCTCTCACCAGAATATCTTCACTTAAAAATTGGGTAAGCTAAAAAAAAAAAAAAAAAAATTGGGTAAGCCTGGGGACTTCCCTGGCGGTCCAGTGGTTAAGACTATGCGCTTCCACTGCAGGGGACACGGGTTCCTCCCTGGTCAGGGAACTAAGATCCCGCATGCTGCACGGTAGGGCCAAAAAAAAAAAAGTTGGGTAGGCCTGGCCGTATAGTAACCTGTGCACCTTTCCAAGGCCTTAATAGAAACCTTGCCTAAACCCTTGTCAGAGATGTCAGGCTACCAACTTTCCAGCCTGGAAAGAAAGAAAACATATTAAAGCTCTTCTTAGACCAGGCACTATACAAATGCTGTTTTTCTGTTTAATCCTCCTAACGATTGATAGCAAAGGAAGGCTCAGAGAGATTGAGTAACTTGCCCAGATCTCACAGGGTATAGGCAGGGGAGCCAAGAGTGGAATAGGTCTGGGTGGCTTAAGTCTACTTCAGTGCGTGTCCCATGAGGGCAGAGAGTTTTTTTGTTGTACCAAGAACAGGACCTGGTACTTAGTACACTTTCAACATTCCTTCACTCAACAGCTATTAATTGAACACTTAACTATATGCCAGGTACAGCTGTAGGTGCTTAGGGTATTCTGCAAACAAAATAGAAAAAGATCCCTATCCTCAACCTGTAGCTATATTCGAGTAAAGGAGACAGAACATAAACCATTAAACAATAATATAGTAAATAACTGCAGAGTATATGAGAAAGTGGTGGGCTTCCCTGGTGGAACAGTGGTTAAGAATCCGCCTGCCATGGGCTTCCCTGGTGGCGCAGTGGTTGAGAGTCCGCCTGCCGATGCAGGGGACACGGGTTCGTGCCCCGGTCCGGGAAGATCCCACATGCTGCGGAGCAGCTGGGCCCGTGAGCCATGGCCACTGAGCCTGCGCGTCCGAAGCCTATGCTCCGCAACGGGAGAGGCCACAACAGTGAGAGGCCTGCATGCCGCAAATACAAACAAACAAACAAACAAAACAAAACAAAAAAGAATCCACCTGCCAATGCAGGGGACACAGGTTCGAGCCCTGGTCCGGGAAGATTCCACATGCTGCAGAGCAACAAAGTCTGTGCGCCATAATACTGAACCTGTGCTCTAGAGCCTGCAAGCCACAACTACTGAGCCCACGTGCCACAACTACTGAAGCCTGCACGCCTAGAGCCTGTGCTCTGCAACAAGAGAAGCCACTGCAATGAGAAGCCCGTGCACCGCAACGAAGAGTAGCCCCCCTCACCACAGCTAGAGAAAGCACAGCAGAGAAGACCCAATGCAGCCAAAAATAAATTAATTAAATAAATAAATTTTTTAAAAAAGAAAGTGGTAAGTGCTGGGGGAAAAAAAAAACAGAGCAAGGGAGATGTAGTGATGCATGTTTAGGAATCAACAAGGAGGTGGGGGAATTAGCCATGCAGTTACTTGAGACAAATTATAGAGAGGAGCTGATGCAGAGACCCTAAGATAAAAGCATGTCTAGAATCTTTGGGAAATGGCAAGATTAGTGTGGTTGGATCAAGGTGAGAGGAGTAGGAGAGGAGATGAGAGAAAAGAACACTGATTTTTACTTTCGATGTAATGGGGAATTATTGCCGAGTCTTGAGCAGAGAAGTAACGTGATCTAACTCATTTTAAAAGGGTTGCTCTGGCTGCTGTGTAAGACTGTAGGAGGCAATGATTGCAGCTGAAAGACTGGTTAGGAGACGGTTATATAGTCCAATAGTAGCAGGTGCTCAGTAAATATTTGTTGTTCAAGTGACCCTGGACTGGATCCTCCGGCCCTAAAGTGTATTTTGACAACATGTGGCGAAACTTTATTGAGGTCTCTGGGTGATGTTCTTTGCATTATAACTGTTCTGTAAGTATGAAATTGTTTCAAAGTAAAATTAATTTTTAAGTCTGTTGCAGAATGGTACCCACAAGCATAGATTTCTTCATTTATTCAACGAATACCTATGATGTGAATGAGACAGATATGATCCCTGCCCTATGGCACTTACAATCTGATAACAAACATGTAAATGAGGAAAGAATTAATTACAAAGTATGATTAATGGCAAAAAAAGGGGGGAAAAGGGAAAGAAGGAGTGCTGTAAGAAAAATGGAGTAGAAGAGGCCTACTTTAGGTTGGCAACATAGTGGAGGTAAAGTGTGCAGACTCTAGCACCAAATGGCTAGAGTTCAAGCCCAGGCTCTACTACTCCCTGTGTGACTTTGGCAAAGTTATGTATCCTTTCTGTGCTCCAGTTTTCTCAGTTCCAATGTGGCTATAATAACAGTGCTTGCCTTATATGGAGATGATAAGAATACTTACCTTCTAGGCTTGTACTGAGGTTAAATAGAGTTAATATATGGAAAGGGTTTAAACAATGTCGTGTACAGTGAGTGCATTGTGTTAGCTCTGAATATTGGGTGGGCAGAAAAGGCCTTTTTGAAGAGGTAAGATTTAAGACTTTAGGGGGAAAAAAAGTATAGGAATAATATGCTTAGAGTTTTTTGGAGGAAAAAAAACCCCAAATGAGGGAAAGATGCTATTGTTGTTTGATTTTTTTTTTTCTTTTAAATCCTCTGAAAAACTGACAGTTCACTTTTCATCTTTGAACCTCAGTAACTGGGAATTAATCCTATTCAAATATCGTCTCAGAATTGGGAAGGGAGACAAATAGGGAGATGGATATGAATGTTCTTTACAAACAATAAAGTGCTTGAAAGGAAGGTGTCACCAGCATCATTGCTTCCCTTGCTGATAAGTCAGTGAACAGGTAGGTAATGAAGACAATCCCCTTCCAGTGAAAATAGGGGGCAGTCCTCGCATTACCAAACTGTCTGGCAGTAAGAAGATCCCTCCTGCAGACCCACCTCATTCAGTGAACCTCACTCTTGACATTCCCAGTTGGGTGAGTTCTTAGAAGAGATGATAGACACACTGGGTGGTGTGTTACAGAGACAGTGTACAGAGCTTGCTGACTGGAATATGTTCTTAGTCTTCCTTGCACAAAACAGGAGATCTGGGTTCCTGTTCTCCCATTTATATGGGTTAGTCATTTTAACTTCTCTGGGCCTCAATTTCCAGTTTAAAAATAGATCTCCAAAGTTCTTTCCAGCACTTCCTGAAAAGTGATTTCTAGTCTAAAAGCATAGATCCCACAATGAAAATTAGTTGCTATTTTGCCCACAAACCTCTTCCAATTTTTCTTGTTTATGTGCAACTCCAGCATGGCACCTTGAAATGGATTTAGCCTAAAGACACAGCGGGTGAGAGGGCATTCTGCATCTGTGAGCAGAAATCTCCATCTAGATGCACATGGACGTATGGCAGAGCCAACCTGGCCTTAGTTTCCTTTCCTGAAAGAGAGCAGGAAACTCCTCTTTGGCAAACAGTCAGTGGAGATTTTTCCATTAACATGGGAACTCACAAAGACTCCAGGTCTTTGGAATAGGATATGTGAACAATAAAAAGAGCAGCTACAGACTGCAAATTCCATCTTGTCAATAAATTTTTGTTATGGTTTCAAGTAGCGAAAAGATTTACCAAGTTCACCTTTCAGCTGTACTATCAAAGCCTCTCAACTGCTCCCTCTCTGAGGTAGGTAATTACTATTCCCATTCTAGAGATGAAGAACCTAGAGCTCAGAGAGGGTGAACTTGCCAAATGTCAAGGTTAGATGGTTAGTGCGGGACCCTGGATGTGAACCCAAGTATGTCTGTCTGCTTCCCACTCTGCTACCATAACTCTGTGCAGCAGGCGCTCCTGTGGTTTCCTTCCTTAGCTGTTTCCTCCAATTCCTAGGATACAACTCAGCCCTCCTGATTGTGGGGTTCTCTGAAACATAGACATAGGTGAGCCAGCTCTCCATTTTCAGGAAAGCCACAGGGAACCTATGGTTATGAAGGAGACCACAGTAATGCAGATGAATACATCTCACTCACGACTGGTGTCTAAAGTTCATTTACACCTAGGAATAGCATTACATTTTACATACAACTAGCTCTGCGCCAGTCACTGGGCACTAAGCAGTTTATATACATTAGCTCATGTATTTCCCACCATAACCTTGTGACAGAAGTCTTATTAGCTCCATTTTACAGACCGGTGACACTGGGGCCCAGAGAAAAGTATCTTCCGCAAAAATAGATACTTTCCTTGATGAACTTTTTATTCCTTGCACTTTTTACGAGCATACCTAGTTATTTGTTTTTCTGTTTAATCTCTCTCTAGTTTGTAAACTCCAGGAGGCCAGGGGCCAGGTTTGCCTGGTTCGGCATAGTGCCTGCTATAGTTACAAACGCGAATTATGGAATAAGTCAGCTCTTTAGGGCGCCAAAGCTTGAACTGGCCTAAAGACTGCACAAGGGGACTTCCCTGGTGGTCCAGTGATAAAGAATCCGCCATGCAGTGCAGGGAATGGAGGTTTGATCCCTGGTCAAGGAACTAAGATCCCACATGCCGCGGGTCAGCTAAGCCTGTGCGCCACAACTACTGAGCCCGCGTGCCACAAACTACAGAGCCCATGCACCCTTGAGCGTGCGCACCACAACTAGTGAGAAAAAACCCGCAGGCCACAACTAGAGGGAAGTCCACGGGGCACAATTAAGATCCTCCGTGCCACAACTAAGACCCGACACAGCCCAAAATAAATTAATTTAAAAAAAAAAGACTGCGTAGGGAAATTTCACACCTAGGAAAGCACCCTCAACTCTCCCTTTCAGAAACCATTCTAACAACCGCTGGAACTGAAAATATCCTAGCTCCTTTAAAATAGCCCAAGGGATCTGGGTCACCTAACTGGATGCCCAACCCCTGGCATTTCGCTTGTAGGTCGTCTCCAAGTAGCTCTGGCTTACTTACTCAGCCGGGGAGGTAGGGCCCCAGGACGACCCGGCCAGTTTAGTTCTGGAGAAATACACAGCTGGATCGAACCCAGGCCGCTAGGACCCCTCCCGGCTCCCTTCCAAGGGCGCGCCCTAGAGACCCGTCCCTGGGAGTGGAGAGCGGTTGGCCGCTGCGCTCTTGGGGAAAACAAAACAGGGGGAGGAGCCAGGGAGAAGGTGGCCCAGACACGGAGAAGGGAGGGGGCGGGATTCGCAGAGAGGGGTTAGGGCCGCGAATGGAATGGGGGCGGGCCCCGGGGTGGGGTGGGGCGGGGCGGGGCGGGGGGCCGCATCCTTTAAGGGAGTGGAGTTGGGCCGGGTGGAAAGCGCTCGGGAGACCTCCTCTGGCTCCGGCCCAGCCACACTGACGGAAAGGAACCAGCCTGTTCTCTCCTGACCCTGTCTCCAATCCCCTAGCGCTGCCGAGCGGGGATGGGACTGGGGGATGGACCTGGCAGGGGCGGCTGCTGGAAGTCCCGGTCCAGGTGAAGTTAACCCCACTGAGCTTTAGGCTTTGGGGACAGCAGTTAGTGGTTTAGGCTGAAGATTGGATTTATCCATTCACCTCCCAGAAATCTCATCCATTTTCTTTCTTCATTCACTCATCCCTCACTTCTGCTCTATGCCGGGCCTCTTGGTTGGTTCTCTGAATGAATCCGAGAGGCCCAGCTCGCTTGGAATTTAGTCTAGTGGAATTTATTCTAGAATCTAGAGAGTTTTAAATAGATGATTACATTCAGGGTGATCCCTGCAATGACGATAGCTTAATAGATACCTTCAGGTAGAGAATAAAGTAACTTGAGGATGTAAGTGGAAAGCAACAAATCAGGGAAGGTTTCACTAAGGAGGGGACATTTCAACTGGGCTTTGGAGGTTGACTAGGAGTTTTCTAGTTGACCAGAAGGGAAGGGACATTTCAGGTAAGGGAAGCAGCACAGGATGCAAGTTATGAAAGGGCCTGGAATTTTAGGGGAACAAATATGGTAAGAACAGTTCAATATAGCAAGAAATTGTAGAGGTGAGTTCCTGAAAAGAAGGTTGAGACCAGAAGGCTTTGAATGTCATGCTGAGGCCAGGATTTATCCTAGAGTTCAGTATTTCTTGCCCTTTTAAAATGTTTTCTTTTGATAAACATAAATACCTTATGACCTCTGAAAATTATTTTGATATATACCCCTTCCTATGAAAACCACAGACACAGAAAACTTTAGGCAAAAAACAAAAAAACTCTGTAATTGGATTATGAAAGTTGTGTCATAGTTGCCTCCCAAATATAAGTTTATATCAAGAGGTTGGTAATGCTTATTCAAATTAATCAGGCCCTAGAAATTGGTACATCAACAGGAAAATCTTTAAAGAGGCAAGTAACCTGATTTGCTGTGTTTTTTAGGTAGAAGGTAATTGTAAATGTCTAAAATGTACCTTTTTTTCTTAGGCATAGGACACCATGAAGCAGCTGCCAGTCTTGGAGCCTGGAGACAAGCCCAGGAAAGCAACATGGTCTGTAAGGAAGGATTCAAACAGAGAAACACATGAGGTTTTTTTTCATTTATAAGTAGTTTATTAACATATTTGATCATCTATGAAAAAGGGTAGAGTTGAAACTGTCTGTGGTTTCTGGTAATTAGACTCAAACTGTCTGAGAAGGTCTTCAGAGGAAAGGTAGTGGGGCAATAATTATCACAGAGCAGATGTTGATTTTATTAAAATCCATTTGCCAGGAAGAGTAAGGCACTGACCATCTGGCATCCTCAGCTCCAGCACTGTGTCTTCCCCCAAGCTCTAACTCATTTTTAAGATTTTCAGGGAATTGGATTTGGATTAAACTGGCTTCACTATTTCTTGAGCGCTTGTTCAACCAACCCTTCGTTCAGCAACTAACACTGGCCTGACAGGGCCAACCGCTGTGTAGGTGCTGCAGGTACAAAGGTGAATAGTCTCAGTGTAGTGGGGGAACAGTGACCGGTGCTGAAGCAGGACACACAGAGGGCTGTAGAGAGGAGGCAATGCTTCTGCAGGACCTTGGAGGAGAGCCCCTGATCTGGCTTCCATGCGTCCACTCTTGCTCTCTACGCGTCATAAATCTGATCATGGCATTCCCTGGTTTAAAACCTTTTGTGCCTCTCCATTGGTCTTAGGATAAAAACCAGAGTCCTTAAAATGGCCCACTGGGCCCTGCGTGCTCTGTCCCTGCCTGTCTCTCCAACCTCAAGTTCTATTACTCAGCCTTAGTTCTCTTTCTCTTCCTTTAATGTGGCTTGCACTGTCCCACCCAGGAACTGTATGTTCTGGTCCCTCTACCTGGATCATCCTTTCCCCCCATCTTTTGTCCCTCTCTTTGCCCAGCTAACTTCTACTCATACTTCAGATCTCAGTTCAAATGGGGCTCCTTCAGGAAGTCTTCTTTGACCACCCCTGTCCCCTCCTACCTCTCCTTACAGGGTACGGTCCCCCTGTGATATGTTCTCATACTATATATCCTGTATATATCCTGTACTCCTTTATAACACAACTGAAATGAAATGGATATTTGGAAATTATCTGTTTAATGTTTTTCTTCCCAACTAGTCTGTCAGGGCTGTAAAGGCAGGGACTTCTTTTGTCTTATTCACCATGTAGCTGGATGGCTGTGTGCTCTTGAATAAGTCATTTAACCTTTCTAAGCCTCAGGTCCTCAGTTGTAAACCTCAGATGATGATAATAGTACTGTCCCCAGAGGGGTTTTGTGCAAGTTAAGTGAATCCAGGGTTGTAGCGAAGTTAGCAGCATGCATGGTATGTGGTTAGTAGTCATTCAGGTGATAATGTGGAATGTGTGAATCTGGACATCAGAAGAGAGATCTGGAAAAGAAATAGAGATTTGAAAGTCACTGATGAACATGTACGGTAGATGGGTGGTAATTGAAGCCATCAGTACATATAAAATTGATCAGGCAAGCAAACCTAGATTGAGAAGAGAACCCATGAGGATTGGGAGAAAGCTGGAGGGAAAGGACTCAGAGAAGGAAACAGAAAGTGCAGCCAGACCGGTGGATAGGGAACCAAATGGAATGGGTGTGGGGAAGCCAGGTCAGGAGAAAGGTATGAGAAGGAGGGAAGAGCCAAGAGTACCAAATGCCAGAGAGGTCAGATAAGACTGGGCCTGAAAAACAGCTGCAGAGCTTTCTTTTCCAACCAGAAAGCTTGAAGAAGTGTGCTTTCTCAGTCAGCATTCAGAATAACTTCACAGAACAGAATGAATGGATCCTGTATTTGATTTTTCAAAGTCCTAGTTTTGTCTTCCATCAGGTCAAGCTTTATGAGTAATCTGGAAAAGCTCTTAAGAATCAGTGAATGGGGCTTCCCTGGTGGCGCAGTGGTTAAGAATCCGCCTGCCAATGCAGGGGACATGGGTTTGAGCCCTCTTCCAGGAAGATCCCACATGCCGCGGAGCAACTAAGCCCGTGCACCACAACTACTGAGCCTGCGCTCCAGAGCCCGCAAGCCACAACTCCTGAAGCCCGGGCTCCTAGAGCCTGTGCTCTGCAACAAGAGAAGCCACTGCAACGAAGAGTAGCCCCCGCTCACTGCAACCAGACAAAGCCCGCGCACAGTAACAAAGACCCAGTGCAGCCAAAAATAAATAAATTAAATTAAAAAAAAAAAAAAGAATCAGTGAATGACAGAGAATATTACATGGCAGAGGGAAGCATCACTGGCTAGTGGCAAGAGCTTTGGGGCTGTTCTCACGTGATTACACATAAAGCTCTAGCCATCATTAACTAAGTCCTTCCTGCCATGTTACAAGATTGCATCTCATTCTTCACGGTTGAGAACTATTGCTGTCTTCATTTTACAAATGAGGAAACTAAGGTTCAGAAAGGTAAAGTGACTTCCAAAAGGGCACACATCAAGAAAGCACTTGAACTGGGACTTGAACTAGGTCTGTCTGAATTTGCAAATCATGTTCATAACTACCATCCTGTGCCAGGACACACCATTGGACATTTCTGGGTATCAGTTTCCTCCTCTACCAAATGGGGACAATTACTAGCCCAGGGCATCCCCACTAAGTTAATGTGAGATGAAAGTAGTGACAAAATTGAAAAGTCAAAGGTTATGTGCAAAGGGAAGGTACTGTTCATTAATTAGGAAAATGCTGCTTTGCTGGACATGATTTAAAATGGCTGTGTATGTACAAGACCCTTCATTCTGGTGACTGTTCCATGAGGAATGCAAAGAACATACTGCTGCATTTATTCTCTGCTCAGGCCTCCTGAATATACCCTCCCTTTGGCAGGTACACCTTGACCCCAGTTGGAGACAGCCCCTGTGCTCGGGTTGGCCATAGCTGCTCATATTTACCCCCTGTTGGTGATGCCGAGAGAGGGAAGGTCTTCATTGTTGGGGGAGCAGATCCTAACAGGAGCTTCTCAGATGTGCACACCATAGATCTGGGTAAGACCAACAGCTGTGGGGAATTCCCTGGCGGTCCAGTGGTTGGGACTCTGCACTTCTACTGCAGTTTGATCCCTGGTAGAGGAACTGGAATCCATGCCACTCGGTGTGGCCGGAAAAAAAAAGACCAGCAGCTGTGGAGCACATGCCCTATATGGCCAGAGAGCAGGGCTTTGTGCTGCCGGCCATGACCATTCCTAAGACTATCAGTTCAGACCAGACAGTAGGGTTTTTCTCTGAGAAAATGAATGTCACTGAGAGGTCCCTAAGGTCTCAACAGACTCCAGGGATATATCCACCCAACCAAGACCTCCTTGATTTGGGGGAAAGAGCCCATATGGAGCCCTGGATAACCAGCCATTCATTCATCAACTATTTCTCTGGGAGGCATTGATGCCTCCACCTCTTCTATCCACATAGCCAGTTAATCACCAAATCCTAAATATCTCTTATTTTCATCCATGTCTCTCCATTTGCACTGCTACTGCTGTAGTCGAAGCATCATTATCTTTCAGCTAGACTGTTACAACAGCCTCCTCACTGGTCTGCCTGCTTCCAAGTTTACCTCCTGTATACTGCATTTTCCATACTTAGCTGAGATTTTCTAAAATATAAATCTGATCATGTCACTCCCCAATTTCAGGCTATCCCCAACTTCATTTCTCAGCTCCCCCAAACCCATGCTTGCTCCTCTGAATATCCTTCAGTTCCTTGAACTCTTGGTCTCCAACCCTTTGCATATACAGTAAATGCCCTACATAAGAATGAGTTCTTTTCCAAGAGCTCACTCGTAAGTCCAGTTATTTCTTTTCTTTCCCTTAATTTTTTATTTTTGGCTGAGTTGGGTTTTTTCATTGGTGCATGTGGGCTTTCTCTAGTTGCGGCGAGCAGAGGCTGCTCTTCATTGCAGTGCACGGGCTTCTCACTGCAGTGGCTTCTCTTGTTGTGGAGTGCGGGCTCTAGGTGCACGGGCTTCAGCAGTTGTGGCTCGTGGACTCTAGAGCGCAGGCTCAGTAGTTGTGGCGCACGGGTTCAGTTGCTCCACGGCATGTGGGATCCTCCTGGACCAGGGCTCGAACCCATGTCCCCTGAATTGGCAGACGGATTCCTAACCACTCCGCCACCAGGGAAGCCAATCCAGTTTGTTCTTAAGTCCAACAAAGGTAGCCTAGGTACCCAACTTTTACAGATAACGCCAGACATGTGAACAAACTTATGTGATTTGGACATGCGAATGCACGTTTACATCTTTGAAAGTTTGCAACTCAAAGGTTCGTATGTAGGGGACTTACTGTATTGTTCCCTCTGCTTGGAAGGCTCTTCCTTTTCCTTATCATCTGGCTACTATTCATCTGTCAGATCCCAGTTAAATGACACTTTCATCAGGAGCCTTGCCCTGATACATCTGCCACTAGTTTAGGACTAGTTTAGGCACTGCCACTGTAAAGGAGAGACTCTTCTGTTTTCCTTCTCTATTCCCATGCCTCCTCTCAACACTAGTCTTCCGTACTTCCCTTCTGACTGACAGATGTGTGGGGATTTCCCCCCACACCAAATAATTCTGCAACACCAGCTGGACGTCCTACAACTCAGTTCACTTCTACCTGGAATTAGCATCCGATTCCACAGGTGAAGGGCTCAGTCCACGAGACTCTCCCTGCTCCCCTTCAGATGCCAATCACAAGTCCACCTGTGCTTCTGACCGACCAACTATAAATGGGAGGTTCCCATGTCACCCGCCTCAGGTTCCATTAATTTGCTAGAGAGGCTCACAGAGTTCAGGAAAATAGCCAGATAGAAGAGATGCATAGGGCAAAGTATGTGGGAAGAGGCACTTTGTGCCCTGTCCAGGTGCCCCACCTTTGCAATACCTCCATGAGTTCACCAGCCTGGAAGCTCTTGCAACGCCTCCTTTTTTATGGAGGGATAATTGAGTAAGTTATGACCATTGGTGGCTCTCTCCTCTCCCCAGAGTTGGGGGTAGGGGGCATTGTCTGGGGCTGAAAAGTTCTAACCTCGTAATTTCATGATTAGTTCCCCTGACAACCAGCTCCCATCCTTAGGGGCTTTCCAAAAGTCACCTCATTAACATAAACTCAGGTGTGGTTGACAGGGGGTTTGTTATCAATAATAAAAGACACCTTTATCAGTCTTATCACTTAGGTCATCACAGGGATTTTCAGAGCTCTGTGCCTGGAACAGATGAAGACCAAATATGTATTTCTTAATGTAAATCACAATGACACAACCATTCTCTGTGTTTCCGTAGTATCCTGTACTTTCCCATCTTTATCCCCCTTCACAGCCCTTTCACATGTGTTTGTTCTCTTTTATATTGCTTCTCATTGTATCCCCAGCCATTACCACAGGGCCTGGCACAGAGTAGGTGCTTTATAAGTATTTGGATGAATGAATGAGTGACTACTATGTACCACACAATGGCAGAAGAAAATTGGTGTTTTGTTACATGTTTTGTTAGGTCCATGTGTAACGTTGCTGTCTACTGTTGTGTTTTTTTTTAAATAAATTTATTTATTTTATTTTATTTATTTTTGGGTGCGTTGGGTCTTCGTTGCTGCGTGTGGGCTTTCTCTAGTTGTGGTGAGCGGGGGCTATTCTTCGTTGCGGTGCATGGGCTTCTCATTGCGGTGGCTTCTCTTGTTGCGGAGCACGGGCTCCAGGCATGCAGGCTCAGTAGTTGTGGCTCGCGGGCTCTAGAGCGCAGGCTCAGTAGTTGTGTCCCATGGGCTTAGTTGCTCCGCGGCATGTGGGATCTTCCCAGACCAGGGCTCGAACCTGTGTCCCCTGCATTGGCAGGCGGATTCTTAACCACTGAGCCACCAGGGATGCCCCTGTGTATTGTTTTGATCTCAGTTGTTTACTAACCAAATGTGCAGGAGAGTCTACATGTAAAACTTGAAGTGGTTTGGCCTCTCTTGATAATCTTGGAAGATCTGACATCCGTATACCTGTATGTCTACATGGTGACAGTTTTTTGCAACTGAGCTGCCACCTATCAGAGGGGCTCTTACTTCTCCAATTTCCTCCAATCCTCTGTAGGCATTTGAATTTCTATACCCTGCACTAAGAAATCAAAGGTAAATTAAATCTCTTTCAGCTCTCAAGAAGCTTGCTGTCTAGTACAGTTACAATTCTTTCGTGACTTATTACTAGCTTTATGACTCTGGCTAAACCACCTAAACCATCTGGACTTCAGTGTCCCATAAAACAGGGATAATAACTTGCTTCACTTGGCACTTGTAATGATCTAACAAGATAATGCCTGTAAAGGTCATATGTAAGTGGTTTACTAATTAAAATAACTAATAAGTTAGGTATTAAGTCTGTGAAATTGTTTTAGCCAGAAGTCATTTACTTGCAGGTAATAGAAACGCTCTTAAACCAGCAAAAAAAAAAAAGAAAGAAAGAGAATCCAAAGGCAGGAGATTTGGCCTAGCCTCAGGAGAGAGTGGAAGCAAGAATTAGCAAGCTATCAAAAACCATCTACTTCCTCCCTCACTCTCTTTGGAGAGATCTGCTTCTTTATGTAGATGTTTCATTCTTCTCTTCCCCATACTTTGGCTTTCTCTCCTCCACACATGGTAGAAGATGGCCACCCAAACCCAGAAATCATTTGAATTCCAAATTCTTGGGAGAGAGGATCTGATTGGCCCATTTTGGGTCCAATGACTACCTTTGACCCTATCAGTTAAGGCTAGAAAGTCAAGGTGTAGTACAACCAAGTCTCCTGGGATCTATCCCTGGGGTTGGGAGAGTGGGGACAGTTCCCATAGAAGAGGGTTTATGGATGAGTCAGACGGCCCCCCCAAGTATCTGATATAAAAATTTTTGGAGGTTGACCACATTCCCTTTAAGTGATCGGATGGTTGTTCACTTATGCTTTTGACCCTTTTCTCCTCAGTACCCTCCCCCAAGTTTGTCAACCAGTATAAGCCATTGGCAGCCCCAATCTAGGAACTAGGTGAAATGTTTTCTAGGAACACACCAGTGGGATTTAGCCACCTCGGAGGGCCTCTTGCCCCGGTACGAGCATGCCAGCTTTGTTCCCTCCTGCACACCTCACAGCATCTGGGTGTTTGGAGGTGCTGACCAGTCAGGAAATCGAAATTGCCTACAAGTTCTGAATCCTGGTAAGTAGCCAAAGGTTATTTATTTACCAAAATGAATAAATAAATCCAATTCCAATTCCTGTACCAAAGCCCATTTGGATTGTACTGACTAATCCGTTTAACTTTGCTGACCTCATAGAAAATAGAAATTTTAACTTCTGGCAGAATCTGAAAATAATAGAGTTACATTTTGTTTTCCTCGTAACGTGTACAAATTATCCATTTCTTAAAAGCCAAAGCTGGATGAGGCTTCAGAGAAAAGCTATGCCAAGTGGGCAACCCAGGTCCCACAAGGGGAAGTGACTTTCCTGAAATCACCAGGGAGCCAGGGACTGGGGCAGGCTAGAACCCAAATCACCTACATCAGAGGTCTCAAATGGGGGTGATGGTGCCCCCCAGGGGACAGTTGGCTATGTCACACCTCGGGGCAGGGAATCAAGTGGGTAGAGGCCAGAGACGCTGCCATACATCCTGTAATGCACAGGAAGGCCCCTCACAATAAAGAATTATATGGTCTAAAATGTCAGTAGTGCCAAAGTTAAGAAACCCTGATCTAGTTCCTCCTAGTATGTTTCTTTTAGTCAAAAAGTGCAAAGCTCCTGACTAGTCTCACTGGCAGTTTTATCATAGAGGAAGCAGTTTTGGGGACATCACTACTGCGAGGATGTTCCTGAACCACCCATGGGAGGTGGACCTGACTTTTTGTCAGTTAAAAACATTTTTTTTGTTGTTTTTCTCTTTATAAATATAGTTTATATTCATTGTAAAATATTTGAAAAGTATAAATAAGTGGACAAAAGCCATCCACAATCCTGTGACCTAAGGCTATTAATAAGTTCTGTGTACTTCCTTTCTGTCTTTTCTCTGCATTTTTATAAACCTGAGATCATCCTATTTCACCACTACACTCTTGTATCTTTTTCTTTTTAATTTTATAATTAGCACAGAAATAATTCCCTATTAATAAGGCTTTGTTGAAATCATTTTTAATGGCTGAATCACACTTTTTTAAGATTTATTTATTTATTTAATTTATTTTTGGCTGCATTGGGTCTTAGTTGTGGCACATGGGATCTTTCGTTGTGGCGCATGGGCTTCTCTCTATTGTGGCGTGTGGGTTTTCTCTCTCCAGTTGTGGTGCGCAGGCTCCAGGGCGCATGGGCTCTGTAGTTTGCGGCACGCGGACTCTCTAGTTGAGGTGCGAGGGCTTAGTTGCCCCGTGGCATGTGGGATCTTAGTTCCCTGACCAGGGATTGAACCCGCATCCCCTGCTTTGTAAGGTGGATTCTTTACCACTGGACCACCAGGGAAGTCCCTCAGTTTTTATGACAATACCATAATTCCCCCGTTGTTTTTTTTTTAACACATAGGTTGTCTTCAGATTTTTATCATTATAAATAACAAAGCATTGAACATCTTTGTTCAGAAATCATTGACTGTATTTCAGATTATTGCCTTAGGGGCTTCCCTGGTGGCACAATGGTTAAGAATCCGCCTACCAATGCAAGGTACACGAGTTTGAGCCCTGGTCCAGGAAGATCCCACATGCCACAGAGCAACTAAGCCCGTGTGCCACAACTACTGAGCCTGCACTCTAGAGCCTGCGAGCCACAACTACTGGCCCACTCACCACAACTACTGAAGCCCGCGCACCTAGAGCCCGTGCTCCGCAACGAGAAGCCACCTCAATGAGAAGCCTGTGCACCGCAACGAAGAGTAGCCCCCGCTCGCTGCAAGTAGAAAAAGCCCACACGCAGCAACAAAGACCCAAAACAGCCAAAAATAGGTAAATAAAAAGAAAAAAAAAGTTCTTCCATGTTTAAAAAAAAAAAATTATTGTCTTAGAGCTCATGCCCAGAAATAAAAGAACTAGTTAAAACGCTGGACTTTAAGGCTTTTAGTACATGCTATCAAATTGCTCTCCAGAAAGATTTTTTTTTGTAACTTTTTTTCTTTTTGGCTGCACTGCGTGGCTCGCAGGATCTCAGTTCCCCAACCAGGGATTGAACACAAGCCACAGCAATGAAAGCCCAGAATCCTAACCACTAGCCCACCAGGGAATTCCCTATCCAGAAAGATTTTTTTCAACTTATCCTCTCTCCAACTGTGTTTAATAGTTCTTGTTTCACTCCTGACCAGTATCAAATTTGTCATTTTTAAGCACCGCTAATTGGATAGGCAAAAAAAACCCTTGTATCTAATTGTTTAAATATGCATTTTGTTAATTACTAGTAATCTGGACATTTTTCACATAACAGTCAACTCTTGCCCAGTTCCCTCTATCGATAACAGATTTATTTTTACAACAGCTGGTCTTTGTCATTTTGGGATAGTAACAGTTCCTACCTTGTTAAGTTTGGCAAGAATTTAACTCAAATCTGGCACATACTTAATGCTCAATAATTGTAGTTGTGGTTGATGTAGCTATGGTTCGACAGATGGAAATCAGTTCTAGATTGGATGGAGATCAGTTCCTTTGATTTTCAATGATGGCATCTATTTAAATAAAATACAGTGAGAATTTGGAAAGCTTTTGTCAAAGGAATTGATTTTCCACCAGATCCTTTTTCTCTCCTAGAAACTATAGTTTGACACCATACCCAAGAAATATGAAAGATGTAGGTGAATCATTAGTTGCTTTTGTTACTAAGGCGAGTCCCTCAGCTGGCTTAGGACTCCTTTCGTATTATTTGTGCTAACGTTTGGCTTGGTAGCCACATAATCCCAGGATCTTCTGACCCTGGAGGTTGTGCCCCTTCTAACTCCCCCTAAAATCCAAAAGCTATCCGAGACCTGTAGCTATAGAGACAATTACGTTATGCTTTGTTTTGGGGTTTTTTTTTTTTTTTTTTTGGCCATGAAGCTTGTGGGTCTTAGTAGCCCAATCAAGGATCGAACCCGTGCCCCCTGCAGTGGAAGCATGGAATCTTAACCGCTGGACCACCAGGGAAGTCCCTATTATGTTTTGGATATAGGCTGAGACTTGTTTGGTCTCCAGCTTCATGTTTTGAGTCCTACACATATAACACATGCTTCGTGCGCCACTTTGTATACTGAATGAAGACCTTTACAAAAGGCACAGAATTTCCCAGTCAAGAAATATTTCCTGGGAATTCCCTGGCACTTTCACTGCCGTGGGGTCAGGTTCAATCCCTGGTTGAGGAACTAACATCCCACAAGCCATGTGGCACGGGAGGGAAGGAGGAAGGGAGGGAGGAAGAATTCCTGGTGTGTTGTAGTGGAATAAGTATGGGAGTTTTGACAGACCTGTGTTCAGAGCCCTGCTCTCCTACTCACCAACACTGTGACCTGGGAGAAAGGATTTAGACTTTCTGAGCTTCAGTTCCCTCATCTGCAAAGTGGAGATACTTTCTATCCGTCTCCCAGGGTTGACTGAGGATATTGGGGATGGCAGAGTGCTCAGGGCAATGATTCTGCACAAGGGAGGTGCTCAGTTACTGCATGTGTTTCTATAAAATTCATGATTCATTCTGGAAAGAAATAAGCTTCTGTACACCTACCCACGTGGTGAAATTTTATTCTCAAGTCAGAAGAGTGGAAAATACATAGATCTTGGTGGTGTTGAAACAGAATTTGAATCCCAACTCAGCCATTTACTAGCCATGGAACCTTAAATGAGTGACTTAATCTGTCTCTGCTTCAATTCCTTATCTGTAAAATGGGGAAACTAGTATTTATTTAGCACTTACTGTGTAGGAGGGACAATTACTGCGACTACTGAAACTGTAATGATATTGTCTACTTTCTTTTAATGACCACATATCCTGAGAAACTTGGCACATTTAGTTTCTTGCATCTAGTGGGAATGAATTTTAGCAGCTGTTGGGCTCCTCTGAATGGGCACAGGGCAGGGTAGTCAGTCATCAAAGGGGAAGAGGGTTCAGAGAGGATGTTTGAAGGCCTCCAAAAACAAACTGGCCTCATTCTTAATTGTACTTGTGGCTTTTCAATCTTGGGAATTTGGGTCTATCTGGGCAAACTCTAAGTATTGCCCCCTACCCCTCCTTGAATTTGGTGGCATGAGATCCCCGCCTAGACCTACACTGTCCGCCTTAAGGATTGGGGTTTGCAAAGTGACCTTGCCCAGCCCCAGAGTTGATGTCAGAGGCCCCTCAGCCTGGGTGTTTTAGATACCTACCTTCTCTGTGGACCAGAAACGAGGACCTGGACCATGCCAAAGGTGACCAGCCCACCACCATCCCCAAGAACATTCCACACGTCATCGGCAACCATCGGAAACCAGCTGTATGTCTTTGGGGGTGGAGAGAGAGGCGCCCAGCCCGTGCAGGATGTGAAGCTGCATGTGTTTGATGCAAGTATGGACTCGGGGGAACCCTGGGGCTGCCACTTACCTGGCCGGGGTTACCCCGGCCTGCAGCTTACCCGATGTAGGAACCAGAGGTTAGAAAATGACAACCTGGCTGTGTGTCTCACTTCTAGATTTCTTCAGTATATCTCTTAGCTGATATCTTCTACCCATAGCAAAATTTGCATTTGAAAAGGAATAATTGATCAATTTTAAAAATTTAAACAGTATAGTTTATAAAGCAAAAAAGTAAAATGTTGCCCTTTACACCTTTCCTTCCCACTCCCCAGACAGAGTTAAACACTGTTAGCCATTCCTAATGTCTTCCTCCAGATTTTCCTGTGCAATTATATATCATATGCACATGTGTTTATGAACATCTATGAATTTTCTATGGATTTTGAAGTTATATAAAAACTTTAAAACACATACATAGAATTATTAAATTATAACTGTTGGTCTGCCTCTTACTTTTGCAGGTCTAAGGGTAGATCTTAGTACTAGTCAAAAGTATAAACTTTGAAGCCATAGGACAGGGACTCAGGACCAGATCTGACATCTAGTTTCTGTATTACTTTAGACTAATTTCTTAATCTCTCTAGGCCTTAGTTTGCTGATGTGTAAAATAGAGATAGTAATAGTGCCTACCACAAAGAGTTGGAAAGATTAAATGAGATAATGTGATACAGTGCATAGCACAGTGCCTGATACATAGGAAGCACCTAACAAATAATCACTGTATTATCATTATTATTCCTTCATTTAATCACACATCATGGATCTTTCCTAAGTCAGAAATTTCCTTGCAAAGCATATCTTTCTGTGGGAATCCCTATTCATTCAGTCATTTTTCTATTGACTGACATTTTGCTGACAGTGTTACAGTGAATATATACATTAATTTCTGTACATGTTACAACATTTAATATGGACTAGATGCTAGGAAGTGGAATTACGTAGGGTCAAAATGGTATGAACATTTAAAATTGTGAGACCTCTTGCCAAATTTTTGTCTCAGTAGTATTTATTTACAATTCTTCCTCTTACTAGTGGGCATTTATGAATAATACTTTACAAGTAGCATGTGACAAAAATAATTTTCATGTGTGTTTTTGCAGCCTTTTTTGAGAAAAGGCAATAAGCAAAATTTCAAACTTACAAAGTTTAAATTAAGAATTAAGACACATCACAGTATGACTTTATCCAGAAAGAATGAATTGTGTGTTTCTTTTAAAGCAGTTTTAAAGTTTTAAATAATATTGGTTTTGAATGTATAAAACTGTAAGAGAAAAAATATATATGTATATATATGTATATATATATAAAATACTATCACCCCAAAATTGTTAACATTTCAGTACAACTGCAGTGGTTTTTTTTTTAAATAGCAGAGATAATTCTAGGTGTACTATTTGTATCCTGTATTTTTCACTTAAGCATTTCCCCTGTAATCACAGAGTTTTTTCAGTGTTTTTAATGAATACACAGTATTCTATCATGACTGTAGCAATAACTCACCCATTCACCTGTTGATGGACTTAGGCTATTTCCAATTCTTCTCTATTATAAACAATGCTGTGGTAAACATATTTATGCATAAACTTTTTCTGATTATTTCAAATTGTATTCTTTGGAACTCTGGGGGCTCCTTGAACAACCTTCAGGCATGTCACAAATGGTAATTCAGAGATAAGTTGTTTGGCAGGCTTTTGTCTCAGATAATTTTTGTAGCACTCATTTAAGACTTATCTGGTATGTTGATATGATTGATTTTCCTGAATTCTATATATGTACAATTTTGAAGATATGAAGGGTTTTCAACACGTAAAATACATCTGCACTATTTGGATCATACCCATATTAATAACTCTCATGTATTGAGTACTTTCTCTATGCCTGTGCTTTCCGTATATTATCTCATTTAATCCACACTTCAACGCTGAGAGGTAGGTATTATCAGGTAATTTCTCCTCATTTTACAACTACAGAAACTGAAGCTTATAGAATTAACTGGTGCAAGGCCACATAGTTATTCAATGAAATAACCTGGTTTTAACTCCAAATCCCATGCTCTAATCATTCTCCTATACAACCACTTCAGGAGGCCCTGCTAACTTTAAAAGTAGTCTATTTTTTCCCCCACCCTTCCAGCAAATCAATTAAGAATATTGTCTTAAAAAAGAGAAAACTCTGAAGGCCTGTGCCAGCAGAAGTAGACTCATTCTTTTTAACTCTGGGGCAGTTCTAAGTTGAAGAAACTTAAGGGAGGTCTTTTTTTAATTCAAAGCAAGAAGTGGTTCCTTATTGCCCAGTAGGAGGGGCAGGAATATTAGGCAGTGAATTCTCCAGCCCTGGATGTGTACCAGTAGAGGCTGTAAAGGCTGTGGATGGAGGGGGGCCTGGGTTGGGTTGGCAAGTTGCAGTGAATGACCCCCCAGGTCCCTCTCTGCTTGGAGCATCTCTGCGGGGAGGTGAGGCTTGGGTATATTTCTCGGGTTCTTGCTTCATAGCTTTGTCATCTAATGTCACTGAATTTATTTTTCTAGATACCCTGACCTGGTCACAACCAGAGACACTTGGAAAACCTCCATCCCCCCGGCATGGTCATGTGATGGTGGCAGCAGGGACAAAGCTCTTCATCCATGGAGGCTTGGCAGAGGACAGTTTCTATGATGATCTCCATTGCATTGATATCAGTAAGTAGGGTAGAGGGCATGGGGGCTTGTCTGCTTAAGATTAAATAAAACAGCTTTGATTGACTAGAGCCTTGCTCTTGACCAGCCAGCAGAATCTTCCCTAGATTCTGTGAAATGTGGCCTGAATAATAAGAAGAAATAATAATAACAATAAAAGCAGGTATTTCTGTTTGCCATGTACCTCCCCATTCATTATTTCTTATCCTTCCAACAACCCTGCTCTTTCATTAAAATTCATTATGCTTTGTGTTTCCCGACTGGATTTCTTTCAAGCAGTACCCATTAACCCCATGGATAACTTCTAGAGTGTGTCTGGAGGTGGACAACCAGAACTGTCACGCTAAATTGTTAAAAATACTGAGAAAAGGAAAGTTAGTGATAACATGAGAATTGTCTTTAAGTGTCTGAAGGGCTGATGTGCCCTAGAGAGCCTGGACTCTTTCTGGATCATTCTTGCAGACTATGAGCTCCTTTAGGACAGGGACTTTGTGTCTTTTTTTCCGCCAGTGTATTTCCAGCATTGAGCACAGTGTCTGGCAGGTCGTGAGTGATGAGTGCATATCTGTTAAGAGTGGACAGATAGGGACTTCCCTGGTGTTCCAGTGGTTAAGACTCTGCGCTTCCACTGCAGGGGGCATGGGTTCAATCCCTGGTTGGGGAACTAAGATCCTGTATGCCGCACAGTGCAGCCAAAAGATTTTAAATATTTTTTTAAAAAGTGGACAGATGAACAAATGACTATGTTCTGCGTTGCTCCAGATGACAGGAATTGGAACTATGGGCAGAATGCATGAGAACTGCTGTGCAGTGTATTGGGCTACCTTGCCAAACAATAGGTTCTCTGGTTTGGTGACATCTGAGGCCATCTGATACTGGCTGGGATTCCTGCATTGCCTAGGATATTTGGCTGGACTGGGTGATTCTCCCTTCCAACTCTGAGTTGCTGGACCCCTGCCTTGAACTGACAGATGGAAAATATCTTCACAGAAGCATTCCTTGCAAGCAGTCAAACAGAGTTTTAATGCTTATTTTATTTTTTTCTTTAAAAAATTTTTTTTTTAATTTTTAAATTATTTTTTGGGCTGCGTCAAGTTTTAGTTGCGGCACACAGGATCTTCATTGCAGCATGTGGGATCTTTCGTTGCAGCGCACGGGCTTCTCTCTAGTTGTGGCGTGTGGGTTTTCTCTTCTCTAGTTGTGATGCACAGGCTCCAGAGAGTGTGGGCTCTGTAGTTTGTGGCACAGGAGTTCTCTAGTTGAGGCGCGCAAGCTCAGTAGTTGCAGCGCATGGGCTTAGTTGCCTCACGGCATGTGGGATCTTATTTCCCTGACTAGGGATCAAACCTGCGTCCCCTGCATTGGAAGGTGGATTCTTTATCACTGGACCACAAGGAAAGTCCCTTAATGCTTATTTTAAAAAAGAAAGTCCTTTTCTCTTGTGCAAGGAGCTACTTGCTAACTATTTTTCCTCCTTTCCAGCCCAGGTAGTTCTCAAAAACCTTCAAACATGCACGTGTGTGCACATACAGGCATGCTTGCACACACAAAAGACACACACACACACACACACACACACACACAGTTGGAACCTCACCTACTTCTGGGCTCCAGAATACTTAATGGTGATGGTCACCAAAGACTGGATCACATTCCTCAGTGTGCTCCAAAGACCACCCACATCAGAATCACCTGGGATGCTTGTTAAAATTATAGATTACTGAGCCCCTCCCTCCGTCCCTGGACTAGCCAAACAGAATTTCAGCTTCCCCAGTGATTTTTTGCACACCAACCCTTGCTATAGGATCTCTCAGAGCTCTCAGTGAATGAAGTTCAGTGATTCGTTTGCAAACTGCAGGCGTCTGACAGGTTAAGTTGGAAACCACAGTCTAGGCCATGTTGTACCTAAACACTTTCTCTTGGCAGGTGACATGAAGTGGCAGAAGCTAAGTCCCACTGGGGCAGCTCCCACAGGCTGTGCTGCCCACTCAGCTGTGGCTGTAGGAAAGCACCTGTATATCTTTGGAGGGATGACTCCCACTGGAGCCCTGAGCACAATGTACCAGTATCACATAGGTGAGCAGGTGTTGTTCACTGTGAGTCTTTAAGCAAATGTGACCATTCTTTGAAAAGTATCACAATGCTTTTTGGTCTTTCATTTTGGTCCCTCCACATCTAAATCCGAAAGAATGACAACCAAACTTTTAGGGAATGGCATCATCAAAGCAGTAACAGTGCCGTTAGGGGTTTTTCCCTTTTATTTCCTGTTTCTGTTAGGGCTCAGGTGATACAGCACATCACAGAGCATTTCTGGAAATTTCTTAACACAGACCCTTTTCTTTTTTTCCAAAATAGAAAAGCAGCATTGGACCTTGCTTAAATTTGATACTTTTCTACCCCCTGGACGATTGGACCATTCCATGTGTATCATTCCGTGGCCAGTGACATGTACTTCTGAGAAAGAAGCTTCAAATTCTGCCACTCTAAACTGTGCTGCTGAGAAAGGGGATTCCACTGAGAAAGGAGTAACCCAAGGTGGTGACTCTCATGAAGGTCAGACTGACACACTACTCTGTTTTGTGTTTGGTGGGATGAATACGGAAGGGGAAATCTATAATGATTGTATTGTGACTGTAGTTGATTAATAAAACCACATTTTTACTACTTTTAAATGTCAATTGCTTTCAGAAAAGTTAAATGAAACCTTAGTTGTTTCATACCTCCAAAATCTTCTGCACTATATATCCCTCTGGCTTTTACCTACTTTGGTAGGTAAAGAGATGAACTGGATAGCCCAGGGCAAAAACCTCTATTATATAAAGGGTTTTACCAGCAATACAACCCAGGTAACTAATAGATTGGCTGATTGTTAAGAATACTAATCACAAAACTGTTGCAGAAATCCTAATTGCTAGATACAACAAAAGCTGTAGAAATTAGGGAGTGGACATTCACAGGCTGAAGTGTTTTTAATATTCATTAGCTGCTCCTCAGAAAGAGGTGCAGACTGTTGGCTCTTGGTATTGAGAGCCACTGGCCCTTATCTGTCCCCACTATGTCCTATCCCACTGTACATAGCACTGCGTCTTTTTTTTTTTTTTTTTTTTTTTGCGGTACACGCAGGTCTCTCACCACCGCGGCCCCTCCCGTTGCGGAGCACAGGCTCCAGACGCGCAGGCCCAGCGGCCATGGCCCACGGGCCCAGCCGCTCTGAGGCGTGTGGGATCCTCCCGGACCGGGGCATGAACCCATGTCCCCTGCATCGGCTGGTGGACTCCCAACCACTGCGCCACTAGGGAAGCTCTGCAGGTCATTTTTAACGTTTGTATGGATGTTGGCCTGAAGACCCTCTCCCCAAATGCTTTTGGGCAATGCAGCAGAGGTCCGGGCCTCAGAGTAAAACCATCACACTGTCAGGTCCTAGTTCCGCAAGTTAACCTTTTAGCTGGTTGCCCATCTATAAAATACCTATCCTTGGGCTGAATTGGATTTCATGTTAGCATGATAGCCTGCCCTTTATTGACCATACTTATTAAACTTAAGTAGGGCTAAATGTAGGTCACCATTCTAGATCCCACTCCTGTACCACTGAGATGGAGACTGACATAGCTGAGGTTCAAAAATGTACCTTCACATTCTAAAATTATGAATTGAATCCAGGTGTGTAACGTTATCATTAGTGATCCATCACTCTATCAAATCTCAAAGGAATCCAAGCAGGTATAAAGCATCATTAGTACTAAAAAGCCACCAGAAGTTTTTGAAAGGTAAGGGGAAATAGGAAATTTCAATTATGCTCAGGAAAACTCCACTCTTGGGCCCTGTAAAATGGCCCTTGCCTAGTTAAGGATATGGATGAACCTCCCACCCCTTTTCTTAGATTAGGTTAGGCAGATTTCCAGAAATGACTGAATAAAAAATAGTGTTTTCCTTACCTCAAAACGCCAAACACTCCCCTCAACCTGAGACTCTAACCTTAAAATAAATGACTAACCTAATTAGAAGCTTATCACAAAAATTAGAACAGGGTAAATAACAAACATTTATTGGTGTCACTTATGGTAGAAAAACTTCCTACACCAGATGCACATGACCCAATTGTTAAATAGAACATTTTCAAGGTGAACACACATCCTTAACCCAGCTTTTTGACCCACTTTTGATGATAGCCAATTCTTCTTTGCCCCCCACCCCGAGACATGTGAGCAACTGCTAATGAAAAGCAGTAAACAGCCACTTGGGCTATATAGCATTTTCAACTCCACTCCAAGGTGAAGATTCCAATTACATTCGAGACTTAAGTTCTCTCAATTTTCTCCTAACGAAAGTTCCTGAGTCCAGTTATTTACAATATTACAGCACTAGCAGAGCAGTGTCTACAACTCGTCTTTGTCTGCTGGTTCCTCATCACCAGTTGGGGGAGGGCCTGCACTTCCATAGAGTTTGCTGATAATTGGCTGAACAATTTCTTCCAGCTCCTTCTTTTTAGCTTTGAAATCTTCAATGTCAGCATCTTGGTGACTTTCTAGCCACTCAATCTTTTCTTCTACGGCTTTTTCCATGGTCTCCTTATCTTCAGAGGAAAGTTTACCTCCCAGCTTTTCTTTATCTCCAATCTGATTCTTTAGAGAGTAGGCATAGCTTTCCAACTCATTTCTGGTGTCAATGCGCTCCTTGAGCTTTTTGTCTTCCTCTGCGAACTTCTCAGCATCATTGACCATCCTTTCAATTTCTTCAGGTGTCAGGCGATTTTGGTCATTTGTAATTGTGATTTTATTTTTGTTGCCTGTACCTTTGTCTTCAGCTGTCACTCGAAGAATGCCATTCACATCTATCTCAAAGGTGACTTCAATCTGTGGAACCCCACGGGGAGCAGGAGGAATTCCAGTCAGATCAAAAGTTCCCAGAAGGTGATTGTCTTTCGTCAGGGGTCGTTCACCTAGAAGTCACACACAAAAAAATTTGTTAGCTGTTACCGACAAACATTAGTATATCTGGATCCCTAGGTTTCATTCTGTTAGAGCCTGTAGTGTCAAGGGCACTCTAACAACCTAGGAGTGGGTCAGTGTTGGGAAAGGAACAGTGAGTTAAGTTACTAGTAACTCTTAATTGAATTTCATCTACTTTATAGCAGTATGAACCCTTTACTTGTTCCTGTATTTTAATATTTATCTTTTTAATTTATTTATTTGGCTGTGCCAGGTCTTAGCTGTGGCACGAGGGATCTTTTAGTTGTGGCATGCAAACTCTTAGTTTCAGCATGTGGGATCTAGTTCCCCGACCAGGGATTGAAACCGGGACCCCTGCATTGGGAGTGCAGAGTCTTAGCCACTGGACAACCAGGGAAGTCCTTCTTGTATTTTTGAATTTACTTATTCTGGCCATACCGTGCAGCATGTGGGATCTTAGTTCCCCGACCAGGGATCGAACCTGGGCCCCCTGCAAGAAGCGTGGGGAGTCCTAACCATGGGACGGCCAGGGAATTCCCCCACAAGGTATTTTTAAT